>NC_056741.1:1556211020-1556453520 GCF_019279795.1 Protopterus annectens
TTGCTGGTGAGCTCTTCTTGCTGCAATCTTCTGAATGCTGGTTTCTGCTGCATTTTCATACAGATAAGGTTATTTAAAAGTTTTCAGGTTTTTTTTTAGCATTCCATCTTTCAAGCTTGATAGTAGTTGGGGCTTTTACAGATTGTCTTTTGTCTGTAGATGCGTATAGTTTGTTACAGCTTCTTCTTTTTTATCTGGTAATTTGTGACATTTGTTTGTTGCTCATACAGTATGGATAAGTCTTCAGGCTTTAAAAAATGCATGGGTTGCAGACAGAAGTTGCATCCCTGGGATTCCAATCACAGATGTGTATACTGACTGGGTAGTTCCCACCTGGATATGGATTGTCAGATGTGTGCTGCTTTTAGGGCCAGAGCCCTAGCTGATTTTAGACCTATCAGGTCCTAATGGGAAGTTTCCCGTCTCTTCAGCTTTTAGTCAAGTGGCTTTGTCTCCTTCTCCCTCCAAGAATTGACAAGAAGAAAAAGAGGAACAAGGATGAAGAGTCAAGATCATAAAAGAAAAAGAAACTTGAAAAAGATGGGAAAAAACTAACCTAAAAAGAAAGGAAAGGCTGGGAATTGTTCCTTTTCTTTCAAGGGTCAACCAGATTTGAAGGCCCAATGACCAATGCCTCCAACGGCTCCCAGTCAGGATTCTACATTGGTAGCCCCTCAGCACTAACCTCCTTCTTTGTCGGATCCCATTTCGGACTTGTTGGCTTTACCACCTCTTTGTATGCTAAGCCCTTTCTCAGCTGCAGCTTCATCTACTGATAGGCTCCATTCTCAATTCATCCCTATTACTTCCTGGCCAGAATTCTCCCTGGAACCATCACCTCCTTTTGGTCCAGTCATCTCCCTTTCAGATCCATGAGACTTCTCTACCATTACCTCATCCACCAAGCTGTCATCTACAACTTTGTCTAGGTCTGCTAAGTCTCAAGGAGTGTTTAAGATTCGACTTGGAGCAACTTATGGATACCTTTCTGAATGCCCAAATGGACCTGGCTATCATTCCTTCACCTTCAGCCCCATGAGTAGGGGGTACTCTCTCATTGGTTCCAGCAATAGTTGTTCCTCGTCTTCCAATGGCCCATCATTTGTTGTCATTGTCGGTTTCTAGCACAGCCCAGTCCTATCCCTTTGGCAGTGCTGACAGCTTGGCTGCCTTGAATACTAAACTTCTTGCTGTTTTCATTTCCAGCCTTTTCTGAGCAGAGTATTTCCTGGAGCCATGATGCCAGAACCAAGGGCCCAGGATCGGGTTTGACTGCAGGAATTTCAGTGCCTTACTCCCCTGAGTGCTTTGACTCTGGACAACCTGGATCCAGTCTTGATGTTAGACCAGATGAGGCCAGTGACTGAAGCTGGGATTTCTTCTAGATCTGTGGATCACAGAGTCACTTTCCAATGTCCGGCCTTGGCATCAGCATTCAACATAGCGGAAAGTATCCTCTGTCACTTAAAGACTGGAATTTCTTTTTTGGTGTCAGATTCATCCCGACCCTTGTGTCTGGATTATGTGTAATGACTTTGGGACAGAATGCCCTCTAGGCTTTGAGCCTCACCTCCAGCATACTCCCTGGGAGGCACACATGAAGATCGAATGCAGGAGGAAGCACTTAGATTCTCCAGAGGAGACTCTCACCAAGGATTTTGACCTTGAGGAAAGAGAAGAGTCCTCCAAATCCCCCAATGAAGTTACCTTCTTTCAAACTTTGTTGATGACATGTTTAACGACTGAATCCAGTTTCACAGAGGAGTACTTTTTTCTTGAAGCTTTTGGTGTGGGCTCATCCACATCCCATGTGGTACCCCATCTGGATTCCCATGTTGACTTGGTGTCCCAGAGGTTTGGAGAAAACTTGGTTTGGTGGAGCTCATCCCCCTTAAACCATACACGGTGCCCAACCCCACCCCACCCTTTTGGTCAGTGGCTCACAAGTCCTTAGAGACTCATTTGTTTACCATGTTGTTAATATCTAACGTATCCATCCATCCTTTCAAATGCAGCAAATAGTCATCAATACACTCTGCCATGCCTGGATGCACCTTTGCAACTCTGCAGACTGTTTTAAGGCTTCTTTTCTTAATGCCTTTTTTTTTAAACAAGAAACATCTTTTTTGAATTATCACTTATGACATAGACAATCATATATGTATGTAAATAATGACAATCCACAGTGACATATTTTCAGTTGCAAACATTATACATGACTCTCTTTTCAAACACAGCTAGCAAAAACTGGAACCTTCTACCTAGTGAACTTGCATTACTTCCTTCCCTAACCCTCTTCAAACAAAAACTCATGATATTCCTTAGAACACACTGGTTATGCCTTTGCAGTAACCCTGACTAAAATTTCATCCCTGTTCTAATACTTCCTAGTTTCTACTTTCAAACTAGACAATGTTGTTTAGCATGAATGAAAGAGTGAAGTGTAAAACAACTGTAACATTTAAGTATTTACTTCCTCTGAAGATCGTGTCCTAAATTCTGTTCTTTATCATTTTATGTACAGTACAAAGTATTTGAAATAAGTGCTATTTACTATTTTATTGTAAACTACTACCTAGTTACTTACTGTTTTTTTTTTTTTTTAAATGTAATCTTTAACCTTTGTTATTACTGTTGTTTGTTGGAGCTTTTCTCCCCGGGCCTCTACTGAAAATGGACATATATCCAGTTAGACTAGCCCATTCAACAAATGTAAAATAAAAATAAAAACATATTGATACTGTATTTGTACAATCTGCTGTGCAGTTTTACACACAAACTATCATCTGCCTTTTAGTGCTGTGGATGCCTGGACTGGTTGCTGACATTCATTTTATAGGTTCATATATAAGTACTAGGCTAACTGCCCTTGTGGGCCATTTTAAGCCTAACCAATTACCCCATGTGAGAATCAAACCTTACACCTTGTGTCTGCAAGGCAAACATTCCAACCATTATGTCAACTTCCTACAATGTGCCTTCATTGAGTAATGATATATATATCTGATGCCCTAATGCCCAACCAGTAAGTTTTAGTATTTTTTTCAGTTATTTTGCAGTGACCTGTGGATCTTTAGTGTAATCCTTGTACTATCTGACTCCAACCTTTTTTCGATATATTAAATTTCATCTTTCATGTGTCCTATTCTGGTATTCTCCCATATCTATAGTTAATATTATAGAACCTATTTGCAATACTACTTTTAATTACTCTGCCACGATTTGTAAAGCCTTTGATGTGAAGTTGTCCTGTCTCGTCTTCATTCTGTACTGATGGGTTTGGAACCTATCCTCGGTTCCGACTCAGCCACTTACTAAAGCTCGAGATCTGAAACTAGATCATGGCTCCATCCCTATCCCATGATGCTACAGTGCTTTCCTCAGATCTTGTTTGCTGCTGAAACAAATCGGATCTACGACTAGCTTGGGCTGATTAGAAAATTGTTTTTTTCTTCTTTCAAACTTGTTATAGTTAGCTAAATTTTCTGGTTTTCCTACTTAGTGTGCTTAGTGTGTTTAGATATTATTATAATAGTTGTTAGTTATTACATAGTTAGTGTATTTTTTCAGGACGTCATGTTTAGGCCTTTATTTTGATAGATAAGCCATTTTGGTTTTCCTACTTAGTGTGCTTAGTGTGTTTAGATATTATTATAATAGTTGTTAGTTATTACATAGTTAGTGTGTTTTTTCAGGACGTCGTGTTTAGGCCTTTATTTTGATAGATAAGCCATTTCGGTAGAGATATATTACTAGAAATTGTATTCTTTCGTGTGTTTTTTGAGGGTCATTTGTACTTAACCCTCATATCCATACTCAGTTTATTGGCTTGCAGTGTGTTTAGTAGAGCTGTGTATTAGCTTAGTAGTTTAGTATATATGTGTATATATATATATATATATATATATATATATATATATATATACACATATATATGCATTTAAATTTGATTTCTGATATCTAGCTTCACGTTACCAATAATTTTAAGGTTACCTGAAGTGTTGAGTGTGTGTGTGTGACCTTTTGATTTTGCTTTAAGGCTTGTTTAAATTAGAAAGCCTTCCTTTCAGTTGGCTCCCATTTAAGTTAGAGGGTGTCTTTAGGGTGTGTGTGTGTGTGTGTGTGTGTGTGTGTGTGTGTGTGTGTGTGTGTGTGTGTGTGTATGTACGTGTGTGTGTGTGTGTGTATGTGTGTGTGTGTGTGTGTGTGTGTGTGTGTGTGTGTGTGTGTGTAGAAGCGTTATTACCATAATGTCAAAGCAAAAAGAGGTGAAACCATCTGGTTTCAAAAAATTTCCTAAGTGTTCCCAAAAAATGTCCCATCACGAATGGACATACAGACTGTGTTTATTTTTTAGGAGCAATTCATTTGCAGGAAACATGCTCTGTATGTCATTATTTTAGCTCTAGGGTTTTACAGGAGTGTAACAATAAGTTGATTTTGAGAGGCTTAATAAAATCCTCTTTTGAGGAAGCCTTGGACAAGGCTCAAAGTTCACTCAAACCTCATGCAAACAAGTTGTCTCCTTCTTCTTCTCCTAGATCGACAGAGCCATCGACAAAACAGCCCAGGATGTCTCTGAGAACCTTTAAAAATCTAACTAAGGCAGACCTACCGTTTTGATTCCATGTGTGTCGCAACTGATAGTCTATACAGTCCAGAGCCACTCACCTGCTTTGGAGCTGGTCTCCCTGACTGTTAGGACACCTCTGCTCCAATCAGTGGCATCGTCTCCATCTTCCAGATCAGAATTTGATGTGGATCGCATGGTGCAGAGATTACTGCAGACACCAGCGCTTGCTAAATTGTTGTTGGGACTGACTCATGTGAGCTCGGAGCTGATGGTACCCATTCCTGTATGTTCCATTCCTCCTCCAACTCATGTTGGAACCGAGATCTTCTAAAGATTATTAGATTCCAAGCGCTCTGACTACCTTGGAGCTCTCAGAGGTATCTAGGAGCCATTGGAGCTCTCAGAGGTATCTAGGAGCCAACACTCACCGGTCGGGTCCGGGGGGGGGGCAGAGTTGGACCGAGACTCTTTCAGCTCTGACTCTATCCCTTGGAGCCTTGGCTCAAGACCTTGGCTTCATAGCCAACCCCCATGGTACCGGGGGGATCATCAGATTCTTTGGAACCTGGGATTGTCACGGGCCATGGGAGGGGGGGCCTTCACAGCCATGAAGAGAGCTCTGTCCCCACGGACATCATCTGTACTGTCAGAACCAAGCATTCGGTCATAGAAAGCACTGGTATCTGTCTTTGCACAGGCAATTACCCAACAGCATAGAGACCCTGAGCCTCAGAAAGCCCCATTGGGTGAGACCCTTTCTTCCGAAACCTCTCTGGAATGCCATACCAAAGAGGTTCCCCGGAAGAAAACATGCAAGAGGAAGCATATAGACTCCCCGTATGAGTCTATTACATCGGACACGGACCTCAAAAAGTCGGAAGGGTCCCCATGGTTGCCCTCTGAAGATTTATCTTTTGCGGACATCTTGAAAATCCTGAGACAGAGAGGCGGCTGGAAGCCCATTACCTCTTCTGATGAGGAGTCCGTGTACCTGAAGGCTTTTGGGTCTCTAACTTCAGCCACCTAGGTGTCTCAACTTTCGATGAACTGATGGAATTAGTGTCTCGAAAGGTGTGGGATTCTCCAGCTACAGTGGAGCCTGTTCCTCGGAGGCCAAACAAATTTATCAACGTTCCTGATGACAAAACCTTTTTAACTAAAGGAGTACTTGTAGATGCTATGGTGGTGGCGGAGGCCAAGAAGAAGGAATTATCTGAGATTTCTACATCTGTCCATCTCCTGAATAAGGAGTTGAGGACCATGGACAGATATAGAAAGTGCATTTTTTCCTCAGCGGATTTCACCCTTAGGTCCCTGAACTACGTCACACATTTTACGAGACTTCAGAGAGCTCTCCTGAAAGAGCTAGGAAATACAGGGTACAGTAGCTGTGGGGGTAGTAGACAAGGTATCCTCCCAGCTTGCCACCCTAAATTCAGTGGTCAACTCGTCCATGAGGCTCGTATCTTATGCAGACGATGGAGCGAGCAGGTCAGCGGGTTTCGGAATTGCCTTTAGGAAACGTTCCTGGATGCGCTTTTGTAATTTCATGGAGCCCTTCATGTCATCCTTTGTCAGCATCCCATTTGATGGCTTGTCCTTGTTCTGGCTTACCCGATGTGAACAAGAAGGAAAGACTTTCACTGCCATAAGAGTCTGTCTTTCCATACCTTCTAGACCCTATCCTAAGGGTGAAAAAGTAGGGAAAATGTGGTTCCGAAAATCCCAGAAGGCCTTTCAGGACACACAGCATGAACCTTTCTCTAGGGGCAGTGGAGGAGGTAATAATGGAAATCGCCACCCACGTGGCAGAGGGGGTCTGCAGAACCAGGGTGACCGCAGTTCTTACTGCTGTAAACCCTTTCAGTCTGTCTCTGGAGGCAGTCAGGGGTTATCTTTCTTTGTTTCTGCAGGACTGGCTAAACATAACAACAGACAAATGGGTACAAAGCATTATATCCAGGGGCTACTCAATCCCCTTTTCAATGCCACCTTTACAAACACAAAAAATCCCTGACGTTCCACCCAGTCACAGGGAACAAGCAATTATATAAATTCAAAAGTTGCTAGAAAGAGTCATCCAGTCAGCCCCCCAGACCAGATAGGATTTGGAACTTACTCAAGATTCTTATTAGTTCCAAAGAAAACAGGGAACTGGAGACCCATATTGGATCTCAGCAGACTAAACAAGTCAGTAAAGAAGACAAAGTTCTGAATGGTCATGTTGCAGTCAGTACTTCCCTTTTTAGGGAAAGACAGCTGGATGTGCTTGATAGACCTCCAGGATGCGTACTACCACATCAAAATGGACAGGTCATCCAGGAGGTACCTGCGCTTTCAGCTGGGAGCTAGTCATTATCAATTCCAAGCTCTGCCCTTTGGTCTCACTATAGCCCCCAAAGTGTTCACCAAATGCATGGCAGTAGTCTCGGCTCACCTGAGGTGTCAAGGATTCCGGGTGTTTCCATATCTAGACGACTGGTTCTTAACCACCAAGCACCTACTTCGTCAAATGAGGGATAATACTTTAGAACTATGTTGTCAGCTTGGCATTTTAGTGAATTACAAAAAAAAATCTGCCTTATTGCCTTCACAACATATCAACTTTATAGGTACAGAAATAGACACAACAAACATGATGGTCAGGTTGCCTCCAGAAAGGGTCCAAACTCTTTGTCTCCAGATCTGGGACCTCTTCTTCAAGTCCAAAGTACAAGCGAGGACAGTCCTAAAAGTATTGGGCGCTATGGCAGCAGCAATAATGGTGATTCCCCTAGTGAGATTACACATGAGAATCCCCCAATGGGTGCTGTTCACTCAATGGTCCATGCAAGAGCTACCCATATCCCATTTGATAACTCTGACGGAAACCTGCAAGAAAGATCTTCATTGGTGGCTTCATTCAGACCAAGTAACGATGGGCTGACCCATTGCTCCTGCTGTTCAGTTAGCTACAGTGACCATGGACGCTTCCCAGATGGGGGGGGGGCATTAGCAGGGAAGAACACCCCAAGGCACTTGGCAGAACCATGAGGCTCATTTGCACATCAATGTACTAGAGACGAGAGCAGTGCTCATGGCATTGCAAGCATTCCAGGACTCTCTTCCGATTGGTACAATTGCAATACAAACAGACAATATGTCAGTCGTGTGGTACATAAACAAGGAAGAACCAGATCTTACCCACTCTGTCGAGAGGATCTCAGAATATGGCAGTGGGTGAAGTCCTCCCAGTGTTTTCTGATAGCAATGCACATCCTGGGGAAATCCAACTTGATAGCGGACAAACTAAGCAGAGCCATTCTGATGCCACACGAGTGGTCCTTGAAGAAAGTAGCAGTGAAAAGGATATTCCACAGATGGGGTCAGCCTTGCTGCGACTATTCACCACAGGCACAAATGCAAAATGCAGCAGCTACTTTGCCCTGATGCCCCATCCGGGGGGAGTCCCCGAGGGATGCACTTGTACATGATTGGCCCCCGGGACTCCTTTACGCATTTCCACCCTTTCCTCTAATACCCAAATTTCTTCAGAAAGCCAGCAATCTGGGAAGGACCCTAATTTTAATAGCCCCATTCTGGCCTCGTCAAGTATGGTTCCACTTCCTGAAGCCTCATCTCCTGGAAGAACCATGGATTCTGGACCCATTGCCAGACCTTCTGACACATTGACAGCATGGCTGCTCCAATTTCCAATATAGCCAGGCTACACAACTTTACTCCAGAGGTTCGCCACATACTAATTTCTTCTCATAAAATTTCTACAAGGAAACTGTACCACAGCAAATGGAAACGATTCTCAATCTGGGCTTCACAGCACCTCATTGACCTCTATTCAACACCCTTAGCTTTCATTTTAGAATTCCTAGCTAAGATTTTTAATGAGGGAGCTGCTGCAGCAACTGTATGGGTCCAGCTGGCAGCAATATCCAATTTTCATATTGGGAACGAAACTCTCAAAAGCTTTCCTGAGAGGAACTAATTTGCTAAGACCACCAATATGACCACCTTTGCCACAGTGGAATCTTAATTTTGTTCTTTCTCGCATAATCCTACCGCCCTTTGAACCAGCATCATCTTGCGACTTGAAATTTTTATCTTGGAAACACTTTTTCTCATAGTAATCACATCAGCAAGAAGAGTGTCAGAGTTACAAGGTTTAACAATCAAGCCTCCCTACATGGTTTTTCATAATGATAGAGTGCCGCTGCATAGAAACCCTTCCTTTTTACCCAAGGTATGCTTGGAGTTCAATCTAAATCAGTCAACAGACCTACCAGTATTCTTCCCTAAGAATGGAAATAAGGCAGAATACGTTTCATCAACTTGATGTTCACATTTATGGAGCTTTTCTCCTTGTGCCTCAGTTGGAAAGATTTTTCTTGACCCAATCATATGTTCCTTGGTAAACAAAAGCAAAATAAAATAAAAAAAATAGATACTGTCAAAAGCTAACAGGCTATATTTAACTTTCAGTGCCATTGATCTTATTTTTTTAACTTATGCATGCCAGTTATTGTCCAGTATTAAAAATAATCCTCTTCTTACTCTCTGTGCAATCAAGAAAGCATACCAAATGTAGGCTTAGTTTCAAACTGACTACAACAGATTTAGAAATAGCACCTTCTACCTGTTATGCCATACCACAAAACAAAAGAACATCTGATAAGTCTTAAAAATCACAGATCACCTTAAATATGTATATGAATGCTAAGATAATGACTAGTGATCTAACCAGTTACAATGACATGGATCCTGCCGCTTGCCAGCTATTTGTAAACAGCTACATAATTATTTTATTTTATATGTATTTTTTCCTTTATATAATATTTATTTATTACCTACTGTGATGCCCCTGCACTAGCCCAATAATTAAGGAGCCTCAGTATTCACCACTGGCAACAGTGGGGGACGTACACAATGGGAGGATGACAAGTACACACACAGTAAAGTGCAATTTCCCTTAAAAGCACACAGGGATCACAGTCAGTCTGGGGGGGGGGGGTTCTCCAGATCCCCAATAAGACTCCCCACTAGCACAGCTATAGGGTCGAGATCTCAACCGAGTGGCCAAGCTAAGACTTCTAGCACCCTCTCTGTCCAACCAGTGCTTCGTGTCCCTGCCCAAGTAGCTGACACACACATACCTTGAGATATGATTGATATACAAACACACACACCCTTGGGGAAGGCTGGCACAGGTTTACTAGCTATGCCTCCTTCTGCCCAGACTATAAGGTAGTACCAGCTGCCATCAGCCACCCTTATCAGCGATTTTAGGCCCTTACTAAGGGTGTCCAATCCTACTGTGTAATGCTACTATTATCCAAATGGTAGTTTTGACCAAGACTTGCAAGGCTATTTAGGAGTGGCCTGTACAGTGTCACCATATAAATATGCAAGTACACTAAGAGTTTAAATATCTCTAAACAAACCAGCCACGATTAAAAGGTTCAAATGTATTTAATAATAAATAATAAAAGAACAAAACAACACTCAGTACACAAACACAGTTACTTCAGAGTTCAAAATCACAGGAAATATTTTAAAACAACATTGCAGGACAGTCTCAAATAAATACAGAAAATGTCTAAACTAATATTGACTATATTCCTAAATATGTCTAAAAGAAATTACTGCACCCTAGTTACTTACTATTAGCAAGGCAAGTGCAGATGGTGATGATGAGTGGGATGTTCTTGTTAGGTCCAAGACAAAATACAAAATGCACAGTCTGTCTTTGAGAGAGTTCTTAAATTAATATCAAACATTACTGCTGGGCCAGCTTGGATGACATCACTCTTTGTCACCTGACTTCAGTTCCCAGGCTAAACAGATACTAAGATAATTTAACAACTTTGTGTGAGAAATGCATATCTCTCAGATCTTTAAAGATATTGGAAGTCGTAAAACAGTAAAATATACTTTTTCATTTTAAACCTAGTAATTACTTCTCTCCAAGACAATACAAAAAACTTCTAGCTGTAGACATTGTGTCTGCTACACTGAAACCGAGAGAGAACTTATCTTGTTTATGGCCCAGCTATAAAGTAACTTAACCTCAACTATTCTTAAGTTTTGCAGCTTAATCTTCTATGTTCCAACAGGGTACACTATGGATACATCTTAGCTCAGTACATAACATACAGTTCTGCATATATCATATCAATATTCACAAATGACGTAGAATTATTTACAAAATTCCAGATAGCTGGGCTGGCAATATTACCATATATTACACCTACTACTAAAAATACACAGGTACTGTGCACATAGAACACAAAATACTTTTGGAATAATTTGTTCTTTGCTTATTTACATTTTATTTTCCCAAATTACCACCATGAAACAAGAATCTGTATGGTAGCATGCCCTTCAATAATTTACCATCAGTAACTGTGATACTCCTACTTTTATGCTGGGACTACTACTAAATTTTGACCCTCCACATTCAGTTCTCCCTTTCCTCTACTTATCACCCTCATTCTCTTCACCATTTTGCTCCCTTTACCTTTCTTGAGACCATCCACATTTATGTCATCCTCTTTGCCATCTCATGATACCCCAAAGGTGGTGGTTCTCCCAATTTCCACATTTGCATGTTATTTCTTACCTTCTAACACCATTAACATTACCATTTTCTCAACTCACCCCAACCTTCCTTTCATCTCTGTAAGAGATAAAAGACAAATGTTCTCCCACCTTTTTATAAATATTTTATATATTTAAAGCATTTTCACATAATTTCTGTACATCTATTCACCCTCACCACATACACAGCTAATCTGCCTCCTCGTTTCCAACAATTGTCCTCAGGCTACCTTCCTTCTTTATCTTTCTAGCTGGTGTTTTATACAATCTGTGCAATAATTCAAATGCACATCATCAGCAAGACCACATATATCCACTTTTTAGCCAAATTCTATATCTTGTGCAAACAAGCATCTCCACATTCCCTGCTGTCCTTCACCTTCTCATCCTTAATGAATTGCTGACTATCCTTTCCCCAATCTTCCCCTATCCTCCTTTGGTGTTCCTTCTCCTGAAAACCATCTCTAATCTTTCCCACTTCGTCCTCCTTTTCTTATTCTCTTCCTTAACCCCTAATTAATGCTAATCTCTTTCCCAAGCCGTTTTACCAAAGCTTAATGAAATAACAGATTCCCTTAGGTACTCCAAACTTCCTTCTCATGTCATCAAACTCCTTCTACCTTCCCTCACTTCCTTACTCAGTGCATACGTTAGCCCTCATTAGATCTATATCACTTTGTCAAAGGTTCATTTCTGTGAACCTTCGTTCATCAACCCTAATACAGTGAACATTCATATCAGCAAACATTCACTTCAACGAACGACTTACCCTCGGAAAGGAACAAGTAGGCCATCATAAGAAATTTGGGGTTTATATCAGTTCAGCAAAAAAATCACTTCAGTGAATGGCATTTTCAGTGCACTTACATCAAACATGCCATTTGTCGAACTGTTCATACTGAGACCGCGGTACAGTGAAGATCGGAAAATGTTCCCTTTCCTCACTGTAGTGAAATCTCGGAGTTGGTATATATAATTAGCAGTGGGTGTGGGGGGGGGGGGCTGAGTGGAATTTGATGAATGGCATTTCCAGTGAAATGCTGTTCACTCAACTGATTGTTCAGTGTAGTGATATAGACCTGAAATTTGCCCTTTTTCCCACTGTGGTTCGACCTCAGAGTTGGTATATATAGTTGGGAGGGGGGACAAAGCCTCCAATATAGGTGGGTTTGAAATACTGTGCTTTGTGTGATAGTTGGAATGCTGGGTGACTTGTTCCTTTCCCTGAGTATGTTGTTCATTGAAGTGAACATCTGCTGATGTGAACATTCACTATATTAGGGTAGATGAATGAAAGTTCATGGAAATGAACCTTCGATGAAGTGATATAGATCCTCCCTTACTTATCCCTAGCTTCTACCATTTCCATACCTTTGTCCACTATACCCCTTTTCTATTTTCTAGCTCTAAACCCCACATCCTCTAACTCTTCTTCTCAACTATTACCTCATTTGCAGCTCTTAATTATCCAGAGGTCCCCCCCATGATCCTGTTATCTCATCCACGTCTCAGTTCACCCATTTAAGACCACAATTCTCAAACCCTCTCAGCTTCTGTAATAAATTCATAGTTGTCACATACTTTTCAAAATCTCCAGCATTGTCCTTCCTTGCACCCTACATCCTCTGTCTTGCAGTCATCCCTGTTTTTCCTCTATATAAATATTTTTCACACAGTTTCTGTATATTTTGAGTATCATCTTTTATGCTAATACTAGCACGCAGACAGATTATTAGTGCCAAAGCCCCAGATTAAAACTAAATGCAAAAAATGCATTATTATTCCTGTTGGGAAAGTTGACATCCCTGATAATTGTATTATAGACAGCTCTCCCATAAGTGTAGACCCAATGGTACATGACTTGGGTACTTAGGCTGATAGCAGACCGAACTTTGACCACCACATATCCACAGCATTAAAGAATCTTTCTATGTGGCACATCTTATAAGTAAAGGCATCACATCTAGAGCTAAGGATTTTATAATTCCATTATGCTTGTCCCTCATCAGACCAATAATTGAGTACAATGCTCCCTTTTGCATGTATGTCACCAGACACCTGCAACAACTGGAGAGACCACAGAGATTTCTCACCAAGAAATTACAGGTTACACAAAAGTCTTACACGGAAAGACTGAAAGCTCTGTCATTGTATTCCATCTCCTACAGGTTGCTAAATGGTGATCTGTGCCTGGCTCACAGGGCAGTCTCTGACCCGGCCTTGATGGAAATGCTACACATTTGTTAATCAAACTGCAGGAGTGTCACTGATTCCAGCGTTCTTAACCTAGCCTCTGACATGAACAGGTCATGCTGGAGAGAGAGAGCAAGAGATATATCTCCCAGAAACTGCCACTTCTCTGAAACAAGCTTCCAGTTCATGTGAAACAGAGCCCCTGCCTGTAACAGAAAATTCACTCCTGGGATGGCGCCCATGTCCCCTCCTGGACAGAGGAAGTTATTAATTACCATAGACCCTTACCTCTGCGAACTTCACTCACCTAACCTCTGACAATTGGGGCAAATCAGGATAAATATGGCTAGACTTGTAAGGGCTCTAGGGCCATTAGCTTAATAACCTTCTATTAACCTATGAACTTATGTTCCTCAAATTAGGAAATATCAATGTCCTTATTACTTCCATCTGTCTACTTAAAGAAGCCATCCTTTTCTGACAGTCAGCCCAACATCACTAATTTTTTAAATTCCATCCAATTTCTCCCCCTAATCTCCTCTACTATCCCAATATATCTTTTCCATGAGATATTTCTCACCATTGCAAAGCTGTATGTCTCATTTTCACTCCACCCATCTTTACTACCATTGATTTCTTAAGAAACTGGTAAACCTTGCTTAGTTTACCTCTGTAATATAATGCTCAACTCTCAGCATTATGGGCAGAAATCTCATCCATGATTACTTATGAAATGCTTTCATCCCCCTATTCACTTACCTTACCCCATGACCTAACCAAGCAACCTAATTAGAAGTCTATCTTATTACATCTGATCTCTTTTGACTATCCATTAATAATACTCCTGCTTCCCCCCATACTCTCCGACTTGGCCCACCTGACAAAATTAATGCCCTCCCATGGTCTGCTGAGGATGTAGCCTAACTCTTCCTTCCTAATTTTGTCTAATGTGTCCCCTTTGGTACGTACACATCCAACAATTGAAAAAGAATATAGGGCATAAGTAATCTATAGATCTATGCCTGGCATACAAAGCATTGTCAGACCCCACTGTGATGGACCTCCTGCATATCCCCAAAACAAACAGCACCAGAATTAAATTTGACCATATATCTTATTTCCTCTTTGCTTTTACTGGCTTGTGTGAGTAAGCGCAAAATTATCATTTTGTGAAATCATTCCCCTTCAACTATTTAAATTTATTGGCCATCCTACTGTATTCCATAGTACCAGAATACAAAAGTGACCACCCCTTTCAATCTATCTTGCTGTTTTAAAAATAGTGACTCTCCACTAAAACTTAACATTTTAGACAGGTAAAACTTAAGTTACCTACTTTCACATCTAACCCCTGTAGTGCACACTGCATTGTTTAGGATAAACCTTTTTTTTTCATCTTACCTTTAAGCATTCCTGTGACTAGCACTTGCTCTAAAACATGCTGGAAAGTACTAGGAAGCCTTAAACTGATACAAGCACTCAACTCTCCTTGTTAATAAGGAGAAATTAATCATAGGCACTAAGCTTATAATTGCAAAATACCTTGCTAAGGTAAGGGAAAACAGCTCTTGTACTTCACAAAAAAAGCAGCAAACCAGGCATGTCCAAGGGTCAGCTTCCGGTGATTTCTCCTGTCCACCTGGTGAATCTGGGCAATGCACTAATTGCCTCATGTGCACAGACAACCCTCTCCTCCTACCACCCAACACTACAACCTGCGAGAGATGCACTAACATAGCCAAACAGGAAGCAAAACTCTCTCCACCCAAGATTGTGCTAAAAAGTCAAGTGGAGAAGGTTAAAACCCGCACTACACCTCAAGCAACACAAAGCCCTTTTAAACCCACACCACCAACACCCTCACATAGCAACACTAAACCCTCATATGCCGAGGCCCTTAACAGTAACCTGCCCAAGCAGCAAGGACCTCCGAAGCTGAAACGCAAACAAACACCAATCACAAACAAAGTGTCACATAGCTCACAACACCAGTGTGCCACCCAACAACAGCCCCTAAGGCAAAACAACGTACCCAACATTTTAGTCATAGGTGACTCTATAGTTAGGCACACTGATGTCGAACTCACCAGACTGAACAAGGAGAAAATTACAGTCAGCTGCCTGTCGTGTGCCAGGATCCACCACATAATGCATGCACTCAAGTCACTCCACAACAAGTACAAATATGACTGTCATTGTCCATGTTGGAGTGAATGACTTGAGACGTAACTCCCTGGACTACATGAAAGAACTCACGGATCATGTGGCCCAAGCAGGTATGACCCTAGCTCTCAGTAGCATCCTGACTTCAACCAGAATGATACCACAGTATAAGGACAAAATGATTGACTTCAACAATTGGCTAATCTTCTGGTGTCATTCAAAGAGGATCCAGTATCTGTCTGCCTGGGACAACATGATCAACAGACCATGATGCTTGGACAGAGATGGTCTGCACCTGTCGCCCCTGGGATTCAGGTTACTGGCTAAAGCTCTTGCCACCCCCTATAGTGCCTTTTTTAGGCAAAGTTCAAAGGACAAAACCACCACTGTAACAGGTACAAGCATGCAAAATCTGATGGTAATGCTACTCAATGCTAAAAGTCTAAACCTCAAAATGCACTCTCTCGAGGCACTCCTAAAAATGGAGAACATCGATATCTGTGCAGTAACTGAGACCTGGTTCAAGGCTCCAGAGAGCACCCCTGCAATACCAGGCTACAACTCTTACCACACGTTTTGGCCACCAAACCTGGACTGAAACACTAAAGGTGGAGGAGTGTCCATATTCACCAAGGATATTCACACCACCAGGCTAGTTGCCCAACACAATGCATCTGAAATTCTCCAGGTGCAACTAACACTAGGTAAGACTGCAATCCAAATTGTAGCTTGCTACAGATCCCCCACCATGCCCCAAGATTCTCACTACACCTTTCTAAACATACTGGAAAATATTAAGATACAACCAAACACCCTAATACTGGGTGATTTCAACTATCCTGCCATTAACTGGGAAAACTCGTGTACCAACATGTTTGCCCAACGGTTCTTGGAATTCATAAATTCCAATGCCCTGGATCAACTAATCCATAGTCCCACCAGGAGCTCCAGTATCCTAGACCTGGTCATTACCAACGTGGGAAATTGATGCTCCACATCTATGGTCACTCCCTCGTTGATCAGGTCTGACCATAAGCTAATCACCCTTGATATCCACATTCCTCCCCCACCCCCCAGTAAGGAAACCTCCATTAAAAACTTGTCCAAAGCCAACTTCATGCTACTCAAGTCAGAAGTGACCAACTTCATGACACCCATGCAGATGGGAACTGAAATTTCGACTGTTGAATCCTACACTAAGACACTGTACGAGCACATCCACTCGTGCATGAATCATGCCATCCCAAATAGAACCAAGATGCTCTCCTCCAAAAAAAAGGAAGCCAATGTGGTGGTTCCCTGCCATAAACATACTTTACAACAAAAGGAAGAAGCTGTTGCAGAAAAGAGGAAAATCCCAGGATGCAAAAATCTCCCTTACTAGCCTCAGTAAGAAGCTGAGGTACCTCATAAAATCCTCCAAAGCTAGTTACGAAAATAAAATTGCCAAAGATTCCAAAGACAATGTCAAGAATCTAAATGGCAATGCTCAGATCTGCTCTGAGCAACAACAGAATGTCATTAAATTATACTGATCCCAAGGATATTGCCAATATCCTTGCAGATCGATTCAGTGCCAACTTCACCCCCGCCCCCTCACCCCCTAAAGGGCCCATCTCAATACTGAACATTTGCCAAATTCCGGTAATAATGGCCACACAGGTAAAAAACGCACTCTCCAAAGCTAAGAATACAGCATCCATGGGACCAGACAACATCCCGGGCTTGTACTACGTGAACTACAAAATGAACTGGCACCTCACCTAAGTGTCATGTTTAATCATAGCCTCACCTCAGGCTTCGTCCCCACTTAGTGGCGCACAGTTACAGTTATCCCACTCCACAAGGTGGGATCCACCTTGGATTCTGGGAACTACCGCCCCATCAGTCTGACGAGCCTGATGTGCAAGGCCATGGAACGTATTATCATGTAAAAAGGACATTGGCAACCTTCAAACATTGGACCCCACCCAGTTTGGGTTTGTGAAGGGCCGATCTTGTCTCCTGAACCTGATTGACTTCTTCAAATCAGTCTCCAGAACTGTGGACGAGGGTAAGGCAGTCCACACAGCTTATCTGGACCTCGCCAAGACCTTCGACACCATCCCCCACTCTGGAATCATAGATAAACTTACTAAGCTGGGCATTAATCCCTATGTCACTCAATGGGTTGCCAACTGGCTTAGTGACAGAACCCACACTGTAAAAGTAGCCGACTCCAAATCCAGCTCCAGACAAGTGGAGCATCTCAGGGTTCAGTCCTGGGACCGCTGTTGTTTGGCATCTACTTCTCTGAAGTAAAGGCCACCACTAAGGGACTCTGGCTAACAAAGTTCGCAGATGACTGCAAACTGGGAGCCATTATTGAATCCTCAAATGATGTGGATATTCTACAAAAGGACCTTACAGAAACAGATGCTTGGTGCCAGAGCCATGGGCTCAAGATCCATGCCAAGAAATGTATAGTTATCCCATTTGGGAAAAAACATGGACCCATGAATTACCACATAGGTGGCAGTACAGTAAACACTGAAAGTGTGATAAGAGACTTAGGGACACAGGTGGACAGTGGTCTCACCTTCGATAACCACATCGCCACAACAGTCAGGAAATCCTTCTATGTGGCACACCTCATCACTAAGGGCTTTTCATCCAGAAAAAAGGAGGCCATTGTCCCACTGTACTCATCCCTCATTAGACCCATTATAGAATACAACGCCCCATTTGGTATGTACCTGTCAAGACATCTGCAACAACTGGGAAGGCCACAGAAGTACCTCACTAAAAGAACCACAGGCCTAAAGCAGATGCCCTGTGCTGACCAACTAAAAAAAAACCTCCAGCTATACTCTGTCGCATATCGTCTACTCAGAGGCAATCTCTGCTTAACATACAAGGCCATGTCAAACCCAGAGCTGTTGGACATGCTACACTTAAAGAAATCCCAATCCCTTAGAGCCACATGCTCCAGGGATCTAAACCTTATCATCACAATTAACAAAACATGTTGCAGGGATGGGTTCCTGACCCAAAGACTCCCTAGACTCTGGAATAGACTGCCCATACATGTCAAGCAGAGCGCCTCTTTGGCCCTCTTCAAAAGGAACCTTGACGATTGGATGGGAAATAGAAAATTTACCCCGGGGATCACATCAGTAGCCCTACTAGACAGGGGTCCAGGGAAGTAAATATTGTGGAAAGAAATAGCCAGGGAATTGTTATGGCTAGACTTGTATAGGCCCTAGGGCCGATAGCCTAGTACTAACCTTTGAACCTGTTCTAAAGAATTAAACCTTAACTTTGATAAATAGGACCTGCTAGAGGACAGGTATGTATGTCAGAGACTACCCCTTCTCTAGAACATGATCATCATTCATGTGAAACACAGTTTCTCCTTAAACCAATTCAAGTACAACTTTGACAGTTGTATGGAGAACAGGAAATTCATCCCTTGTTTGGCAGTTATACCTTTAATGGACACAGGCAGCTTGTAAATGGCTCGTCTCCCAGGCCCTACCTGCAAATGTTTCATCTCCCAAGTATCTGCTTACACTTATCTAGGGTACCAGAACTTGTCAGTGATTTGGAATGCCTGACTAGGATTAAAATGACCCTTGTGATCATTAGCCTAGTACTCACCTATAAACCTATAACAAATGCTGCACAAACCTCCTCAATAAACATCTAGCAAATATATTTACATCCACATTGCACAAAAAAATCAACCTGTATTTCCTTGGAGCTTCCGTCTCCCTTAGAGAACACAATACCATTGCCACATAAATAGGTCCTGGCATCTCTTCCTTGCCTAGTATTAATTACCATCCTTGGCAACTTAACATATAAATCTACATTCTTATAAACGTATATGGAAATGCCTTCTGGTCCCCCTGACTTACCACTCTTTAAATATCTAATTGCTTCCACCATCTGTCCAACCTTGTTGCCACATTCAGTGCTTCTCTCTGCTTCCTCTTAAGATCTCCAAAAGCCAACACATTCATCCTAGAAAACCTGTATCCCCTTTTCTTTTCTAATGCTCTTTGCACATGTATAAAGCATATTTTCTCCTTAACGTCTAATGCCTTCCTACAAGATTATGAAATTCATACTTGCAAAATATCCCATTCTTACTAAGCTCTAGGAATACTATGAAATCTCTTACCAAAATAACTTCATCTCTGTATTCATTACCTCAGCCTATACAACCACAAAGCTCCTCTATCACGTCATCTCTGTCTACATTTGGCTCATAAAATAGAGCTGCTATAATGTGCCTTCCCTCCGTCTCCCATCTGCCTACAACATGCCTCCCTTTCTCTGTTGCTCAGGTTTCATTTTCTCCCATCTGCTATCACCTTATCTAATCTGCTTACTCCTTGTTTCCCACTCTTTCCTAAAAGTCGATATACATTTTTTTTACCTTTTCTTCACTTAGTTGTGTTTGTTGACTAAGCAACTGGGCTGATCCTGGTATGCTGTTTAACTGAGGCCGGGGTGCAGAAGAACAGAAAATTACAAAGTTAATGTAATTACAACACAAACACAGCCCATTGTTTAGATAGCTGGTTACTTCTTACAACATTATACAGCAAATTACAAATTCAAGATTGTGGTACTACTGGTTACAGAACATGAAGTTATTTATTTTGGAATGCAGTGTTTGGTGGTGGTACAGTACTGCTTTGTCTTACATATCAGCGCAGCACTATTCTAGGAAAAGAGAACTAAGATTAGAGGGGAAATAATAAAGGTACTCTGTCAGCCGCGGTGGTGGTGCTGCGTTAGTGTTGTTGCCTCACAGTAAGACGCTGTCCGGTTCTATTCTTAGCTAGAGTGTCTTCTGCGTGGAGACATGCGTGAATGGGTGTACCTTCATTGAAGGTTGTGCATCAGGGCTGGTAACTTGGCACGTAAAAATCAACTACCAATCATTAGCGGACCGGAGTTCCGCTGTGGCGACCCCTAACCGGGAAAAGCCGAAAGACACAACAACAACTCTGTCAGCTGGCTAAAGTGATTAGAAAGAGAAAGAGGAGGGAGTGGAGGAAAAAAAAAGCAGTATAGAACCTTACAAGTGCAGTAGTTTTGTTTGCTAGTTAGAGTTTTGTTGAAGAGGGTGTAGGTAAGACTCATATGCATTTGCAGGAATCATTTAGATAATTGTAAAGTTTTTTTTATGGGTGATCACTAATACATATTCCTGAGGAAGCTTCTCCCAAGTGGTGAGATCAGTTTTGTAAAGATCCTTTAACAGATTGCAAAATTGTGTGGGTCTAACTATGGTTATACTACTGTTTCCTTGGCTTCTTAAGGAGTATTGAGAGTACATCACTTGCAGTTTATCCCACATGGAAGTGCACTAGTGTTAATGCAGGATGTTAAAGGCAGACATGACAGGAGTGTGGCTCTAGCTGAAATGGAATAAAGTGGTTAGCTTTCTGCAGTGAGGCACTGTAATGCCTGTTATGAGGGGCAAGACTAATAAGTCTGCAGTTCTGGAAGGAGTGTAGCATAAGTATGGGGAAGTCATATTCAAGTCTTGTAATGAATGTACTCAGATTTGGCTCTCCTAGTGTCAGTGGTGAGATTTTTAGAGAAAGAATAGGTAACTTGAGCTGTGTAACTGCTTTCTTAATGTTCTCAGTATGCATTTTGAGAGTGAGCGAGATCGAGTGTAAGCTAGGGTATTTATATTCTTGTACTGATTTCAGGGTGATGTTAGTGAGGGAGACAATTTTTAGAGGGCTTGGGTGTGTGAGTCTATTTTTGATGTTAACGTAACAGTGGCAGATTTATTGTCATTAATTGTTAGAAAGTTTTTCTATTAGTCAGAGTGATACACGTTGCAACTGCATATCCTAAAATAATGCCATAGACAATCTCTTGTTAAATAATCCACCCAATATTCTTTCCCCTTGAAATGATTTCTATTCCTCAACATTCCAGGCAGCAAAGAAAAAAACACCCTACTCCCTGTCATCTGCAGCTTCCCACTGTTTCTTTGAGACTAGAGCCATGGGACCCTTTGATGGAGGAAAACCTCCAGCTATATCCCAGTGGCCAAGAAGAATGACAGCTCTAGCGGTCCATCTCTGAAGAAGACCACTCATCATATATTCCCATTCGCTACCCCAATCTCCCTAAATGTCACTGACCTATTATTGTTCACTAGCCTCTCACCAAGTATTCCTGTACATAGCTAAGGTAGTTATTAATCTACCTGTTTAATGAAGTAATATATTTTAGTCCCTGCATTACTTCCTGGACCCCTACTAATGTAACTCATGGGTTTCTTGTACCCCTCATCACCTTTATTGTATCATTCCTGTACTTCTTAGCTTCCTACATTCTTATTTCTCCTATTGCAGCATTCCCCCATGTTTATAAACATCCCCGTCCATTTGTAAAGATATGTCTATGCACAGATTTTAGAAACAGTTCAAAATATTAAAATCTTACATGTTTAACAATTCCTTGAATAGATTTTTTTTAATTTCATTAATACTTCACTGTACTTGCATATGTCTATCCCTACATAACCAAAAATGCATTAACTCATTCACTCCAGTGAAGCTCAGGAAGTTTGCACTCTAACTTCCAGTGGGTGGAGCCTAAGCCTTTTGACAGAATCAAATGATGTCCTCACATTTCAAACAAGTGTTCATATCTCTGGAATCATAGGAGTTATGAAAGAAGTATGAATGGCAAAGTTTTAAGCAGAAACTATTTCTGTAGTGGTTCATAGGTGTGTACTAGGCTAATAATGGCCTTGGAGCCTTTACAAGCCTAGCCCATAGGATTACCCTGGCATCGTACCACCCGACCTTAGTTCCTAGTGCTTCTGTCGAGTAGGGCTACTGGAGTGATCCCCAGGATGAATTTTCTCTTTCCCATCCACTTATCAAGATTTTTCTTGAAGGTCAGTGAGGTGCTCTGTTTGACATGTATGGGAAGTCTATTCCATAGCATGGGCAGTCTCTGGGTTATGAACCTGTCCCTCTAGCCTGTTCTGTTGATTGTGGTAATGAGATTGAGGTCTCTGGAGTATGTGTTGTGGAGGGATTGGGATTTCTTTAGATTGGAAGTATTCTTTAGGTTCTAGGTCTTACCAAGTTTTATAAGTCACAGTAAACATGGTAAATATTACATTTGTTTTGGGTTTTTTTTGTATAAAATCGTTTTATTTCCTTTTTTTGTGAAAACAGATACAGTAAAATGTAATAATATTAATAGGTAGTAATATGACCAGAGAATACATTGGTGAATAATAAAACATAAATGCTAAACAGTAAGAACTATTTACACATATGCCAAACTTCCATCATTGATTATATATACCATCTTTAAGTTAAAATATGTTCAAAAGGGGATTTCCAAAATTCTTTAAAGTGGGTGTGTGATTTCTCTGTGTAGGTCAAATATCTGTGTGCTAGTAGGTATTTGGTAGCTAATTGTTTGAAACCCTCCCATGTGAGTGATATTCTATCCTTCCAATGTAATGTAATGTAGTATTTAAGTAAAGAAACTAGTGATGTGAAGTTGTTCTATCTCGCCATTCATTCTTACAGATGGGTTTGGAGCCAATCCTCTGCTCTGAATTGGCTTACTACAAAGCTCAAGGTCTTCAGACAGCTCAAGGCCAAGTCCCTATCCCATGATGCACATAGAGTTTGCCGGTGCAATAGATTGGAGGTTTCTCAGCAATAGCTAGGGCCAGTAAAACTTTATTACAAAGATATTTTCTTAAAAATTGTTAATTTTTTCTTAGCTTTAACTTTTTTAGCACATATATATATATATATATATATATATATATATATATATATATATATATATTTAGCTAGCTTTTGGCCTTCGTTTTCTTCTAAAGGCCTTTATATTTAGTATAGTTAGAGTAGTTATATAGTTATTGTGTGCTTTGATAACTTTTCATATTTAGAAGTGCTTAGATATAGTTTGTCTGTGTGTGTTTAAAGTGACACTTGTCACAAGATATTTAGCCCATAGTTTTTTATCAGGGCTTGTTTAAATAGTTTTCGGTGTGTCTTTAGCATATTGTTGTAGTTTCACTGATATTGTGCTGTTCATTATGGCTGACCAGGATAGGGATAAACATTCTAAGTCAGGATTCAAGAAATGTCCAAAATGTGGACAGAAAATCTATAACAGACAGCCATGTTAATTGTGTTTACTGTTTGGGAGCTTTACACCTTCAGGAAACTTGCTCCATTTGTCATTCCTTCTCTTCCAGGGTACTTCAGGAGAGAAAGAGAAAGCTACTTGATAGAGGTCTTGTTAAACCGTCTTTCCAGGAAGCTTTGAGTGACAAGGACAGGTCTAGCAGATCTTCAAATTCTTCCAAGGCTTCTACTTCTGCAGAAGTTAAGAAATCAAATAAAACGTCGACGTCCGCTCTATAGCCATTAGAGCCGACCGTCTTGTCCTTTCGGAGCTGGTCCCTGGTCCTGGAACCAGTATCTGAAGTGTCTAAATCTCCACTCCTGGAATCTGTACCTCCTTCTATCCACTTATCTCGATCTTCGATAAGCGTATCCGATTTGGATGTGGATTGTGTGGTGCAGAAGCTTTTACAGGCACCGGCGTTTGATAAATTTTTATCGTCTCCGACCCAAACGGTTTCGGAACCTAAGACCCTTTTACCATCTAATTATTTTCCTCCTCCAAGCCATACCGGTCCTTTGAAGCCGGAGAAGTCAGACTTGACGATCGTTGAGCCTTTGGAGCCGACGCCTGCTCCAGTGTCCTCGGCTCCATTTACTCTGACGTCCTCGGCGCTGATTGAGGAATCTAGGAGCTGACGCACTCTGGTCTGGTCTGCGGGGGATAGTTGGACCGACTTGGCGGTTCCAACTCTGCTTCTCAGGGCTTCAGCTTGGATGAGCTCTGCTCCTACCTCTGGCTCGGAACCTACTGTCTCAGTGCCGGGGGTATCGACGGTTTCCTCTGATACGTCGGTCCCTTCTCATCGGAGCAGAGGTGCCTTCAAAGCCATAAGAAGAGTCATGTCTCCTAAGGCATCTACCCCCACCAGCAGCCACAGTGACCACAAATGTACTTTTAGCGTTGCAGTACTTCCAGGACTCTCTTCCCCTGGGATCAATTGCGATTCAGACGGACAGCATGTCAGTGGTCTGGTACTTGAACAAACAAGGAGGAACTAGGTCCTACCCTCTTTGTCGCGAGGCCCTAAGAGTATGGCAATGGGCTACATCCACCCAGCACTTTCTGTTAGCAACACACATCCTGGGGAAATTCAGCGTAATAGCAGACAAGCTGACCAGAGCAATTTTGTTGCCTCACGGGTGGCCCCTCAAGAAAGAAATAGCAAACAGGATATTCCACAGGTGGGGTCAGCCTTGCTGCCACCTTTTCGCCAACCACATGAACATGAAATGCAGAAGCTACTTTGCCCTTATTCCCCCTCCAGGAGTAGCCCCAAGGGACACACTCATACATGATTGACCTTCGGGTCTCCTCTATGCATTCCCACCAATTCCCTTGATACTCAAAGTACTACAGAAAGCAAAAGCCCTGAGAAGGACCATAATTCTAATAGCCGCTCATTGGCCTTGTCAGATTTAGTTCCCCTTCCTTTGACTTCATCACTTGGAGGACCCTTGCATTCTGGACCCAGTTCCAGATCTTCTGACGCATTCATTGGGGGAACTTCATCCCTCTCTTTAGTCCTGAAGCTGACATATTGGCTGCTCCAATTCCCAACATAGCCAAGTTCCGTAACCTTTCTAATGAAATGCAGCAGATTCTAATATCTTCTCATAAATCCCCTACAAGGAAGCTATAACTTAGCAAATGGAAAAGAATTTCTATATGGGCCTCTCAAAATAACATTGATCCCTACCAAGCCCCTATGGCCTCCATATTAGAGTTCTTGACCATGATTTTCAACAAAGGAGCTGCAACAGCAACAGTTTGGGTTTAGCTTGCTGCTATGTCTAATTTTCATCTTGGATTTGAAGGATTGAATTTAAAGTCACACAAACTATCCAAAGCCTTCCTCAAAAGGACTTTTCATTTCAGACCACCCATGAAATCCCCTTATACCCCATAAAATCAAAATTTTATGGTTTCTCGCATTATTCTCCCTCCTTTTGAACCAGCTTCCTCATGCGATTTGAAATATTTGTCACGGAAGACTATCTTTTTAGTAGCTATCATTTCTGCCCGCAGAGTGTCAGAGCTTCAAGCCTTGTCTATAAAGCCTACTTATTTGTTTTTCCATGCTAACAGAGTCTCACTATGAACTAATCCCTCTTTTTTGCCTAAAGTTTGTACTGAAACTAACCTTAACCAAGTTATTGATTTGCCAGTGTTCTTCCCCAAACACTCCAACAACTTAGAGTATATGCTGTACAAGCTTGATGTTCATAGGCAGCTCAAATTTTATTTGGATAGAACAAAAGTGTTTAGGAAATCAGAACAGCTTTTTGTTTCCTTTTCAGATTCCAGAAAAGGTATGCCAGTGGCAAAACAACTCTAAGTGGTTATCCGATTGTATCACATTTGTTTATTCAGCTGCTAATATGCCCTTACAACACAAAATTAAGGCTCATTCTACCAGAGCAGTGTCTACATCCCCTGCCTTTTCTGTTAGGCTTCCTATAGACAACATTTGTGCAGCAGCCACTTGGTCAAGACCTCATACCTTTAGCACTCATTACAAAGTTGACAGGGCCTCCAGGGACAAAGCCTCTTTTGGGTCTGCTGTCCTGAAAAACATACTCCCGTGACCCACCTGAGAAAGATGGTGCTTGGGACGCTAACCATCTGTAAGAATGAATGGCGAGATAGAACAACTTCACATAAAGAAGTTATGTACTTACCATAATGTTCCATGTTTGTTGTTCATCTCACCTTCATTCTTACTTCCCACCCTCCTACCACCTCCAAGTTTTTTCGAGGACCGAGATACTCGATTCTTCCTGGTTGCTCAACCCTTCTATGGCTTTCTCTTAAAGAGTGATAGAATGACATATGGTATTATTATACGTAGCAAACAAGATCTGAGGTAACTCTAGATGCATCATGGGATAGGGACTTGGCCTTGAGCTGTTTGAAGACCTCGAGCTTTGTAGTAGGCTGACTCGGAACCGAGGATCGGCTCCGAACCCATCTGTAAGAGTGAAGGCGAGATGAACAACTCACATGTAATGTTATGGTAAATACATAACTTCTTTTTATTAATATTCTTGTTTGTAGTTTAGTCAGGCCTGCAGGGATGACTTATGAGAGCTAGTTTCCAAGATAAAGTGGACTTTTCATAGCCCATTTTTTCTAGTTGGACTCTAAGTGAGCACCATAGCTTGTAGGTGCACTTGCAGCTCCAGAAGATGTGGAGTAGATCAGCCTTGTGATTATCACAGTAGGGGCAGAATGGAGAGATGGTTGGGTATATCAGCATCTTCTCTCAGTTTATAAACCTAAAAGGAATATTGGCAATCTACTTTACAAACACACTGCCTCACTAAATTATAGCAAACTCCCTCTCCATATTAGATCCAACCTTTCCTTTCCCTGTTTTAAAAAGGAGCTTAAATCCCACCTACTAAACTTGAAATTATGCCATTGCATTGACCACACGTAGTCTTAGTCTCTCCCACTGTATAACCTGTTGCATCTCCTAACTTTCTTTCTTTATTAGTAACTACTGCTTAAACTAATCTCCTAAACCCTCACCTCTACTACTATAGCCCCCTCCCATTCTCCACACCATCTCCCCCCACTTCCTATCAATGTGTATACATTGTCCTTCTTTTGAACGATTATCTTTTTGTTTTTACTCTCATATGTAGTAAATTTTAGTCCACTACTATCAGTACAACCCTTAATGTTCATAATTTTTTTCTTTTGTTTTTCTCTTTATAATTCATTTTGTATTCGCAGTGTTGTTTTTAACAGTTTTTGTCCTGTACGTTTCTTTGCTTATGTTTGCTGGGGCTCTTTCCCCTTGGGTCTCCACTGAAAATGGGTTGCTTGCTATCAATGCAATGTAAATAGTTAATAACCTTTTCTTTTTGTTATTTAATATTTGGATATTGTTATTTTATTTTTACTTTTGTTTGCTGGGGCTTTTCCCCTCGGGTCTCCGCTGAAAATGGGTTTGTTTGCAAACTCAGTTGGACTAACCTGGTTAAGAAATGTGAAATAAATAAATAATAAATAAATATTTTATTTTGGACTGGAGTGAGATAGGCATTGTGAAGTATCATGATCTGTGTATATTTAAGTTTTTTTAAGGGGAATAAGTTTGGAGGTAAGCTGGATCACTTGAGTTATTTGTGTGATTAAAGGATCGATTTCCTTCCAGTAACTAGAATAAATAATGTCTTTTTACATTTTGATTGACAGAACAAGTTTGTAGGAGTTAGTTTTTTTTTTTGTTTGAGGATAGGAGGCTCCATATGATTTTACAGGTTCAAATGTCATTTGCATTGACATCAGGATTGTCTATGATGTACTGGCTAAGGTCTCGGATTTCCCTTAAAATGATTGTGTAACTTTTGGGGAGCTTTAATTGTGTTCTCATTTCAGTGATAGTATTGTTCTTGAAGGGAACTATATCAGAGATGGTTAGTTTCTTGATGAGGGGATAATTGTTTAGGTTAATCATGTTGTTATTCATTTTGAGAGTGGGGTTAAGGTGGATAGGTTGTAGAGAAGTAAATGAATAATATAGGTTTAATGATTTGAACATTCTTTGTATGATAGTGATTTTATGTTTAATGATTGGGTGTATTTTAAGATTTTTTTCTAATTTTCGTTGTAAAGGAAAGAGGGGGCTCTGGGGTTTATGGATAGTGTTTTGATATAGTTGTGTAATAGTTTGACCCAGGTTGGGGACCATTATTGTGATGAAGGGGTGTGGTCGGCTGTTGTTATTAGTCTGTTACAGTTTATGATATCATAGTAGAGTTTAAAGTCTGGCACCCTTAACCCTCCATAGTCTTTATGGTATGTCAGTTTATTATAACTGATTCTGACTGATTTGGAGACCCAAATAAATTTGGAAATTGTGGAGTGAATGGTTTTGAAGAGTTTTAGGTTGATAATGGTATTGGAGGCATTAAATACATATAGAAACCTGGGTAGAATATTAATTTTGATTGTTGCTATTTTACCCTGGAATGGAAGTTGAAGTTTTGTCCATGTGCTCATATCATGTTGTATGTTTGACCAGAGATTAATAATGTTATTTGTGTATTATTATTTAGGATCTTGGTGAAAGGATATTCCTAGATATTTTAATGAATGGTTAGTTTTAATACCAGCTGCTATGGAGTATGTGGGAAGCTGACAGAGGTAGTTAGTAGGGAATATATTTGTTTACTTTAGGTTTAGTTTGTAATTCAAGAAAGTTGGAAAGGTGTCTATAGCGGATAGTAGTTTCTGGAGGTCTGAATTAGATAGTGAGTAGAGAAAATTTAGATCATCAGTGAAAGCCGCTAGGGTAACTTTAGTGTTAAAGATATTGGGGATATGGTGGAAAGTTTTCTGAGAAGTGAGGAGAAAAAGGAGTTCAATGTACAAAATTAAAAAGATAGGGGGACATAGAACATTCTTGTCTGGCACCATTCTCAATGTCAATTTGAGAAGATAGGTGTTTATTAACTTGTACGTAAGTATGAGGCTTGGAGTATAGTGTTTTGATAGCCTGTATGTAGTTATTGGGTATGTTAGACAGGCAAGATATTGAGCAAAAAGTTTACATCAAGTCTATCAAATGCTTTTGTGGCATCAGTAGGTAAGGCGCAGATTGGAGTACATGTAAGGGTAGAGAGAGTGATCATGGTGTCCAGGTTAAGAGTATGATCAAATGTTTGTCTGCGTATTATGAAACCTGATTGTTTAGGGGAAACAGTGTTTGGAATGATTGGTTTAAGTCTGTTTGCTAGTATTGATGCAAATATTTTCATATCAAGATTTATTAGGGCTATAGTTCAGTGGGGTTTTGAGTTTGGAGTTTGGTTTAGGTATGAGAATCATTTTGTATGCATTTAGATGTATATCACTTACACCATTGGAAGTAATGTGATTGAACAGATGGAGAAGAAAGAGAGATGCTTTTTGTGGGAAAACTTTGTAGAATTCAGACGTAAGACCATCTGGACCTGTTGATTTGATGGGTTTGAGTTTGTTGATTGCCATAATAATTTCTTGCTGGGAGATCGGGAAGGATAACATTTTTTGTTGATCTGGACTAATTTTGGGAAAATTTAATTGGTTTAAGAAGGCATCTAGGTCCTGTTTATTATGAGAGGTTTGATGGACTGTAGGATTTTGTATATATACTTTCAAAGATACGTATGGTATCTTGAGTAGTGTGATAGAGTTTACCTTGGTAGATAAGTTTTGTTATGTTCGGGGAGGGTTTGTTTTTGTTAATAAGCCTTGCCAGGAATTTAGATGGCATGTGAGCCCATTCAGAGTAATTCGCTAAAGTTTTAATTTCTTGGTATGTTAGATTTTCAGTATTGAGAACTTATAGATTTTGTTGGAGTTGTGTTATTTGAGTTTCAGTTTCTTGTTTAAAGGACGATTGGAGTTGGGATTCAAGCATAATGATTTGATTTTTAAGATTGGCTTCCTCCTGGAGAAGTTTTTTTTTTTTTTATAATATGAAGCTTTACTTATAAAAGTACCTCCAATTATGGATTTAATAGAGGCCCAGTAAATGTCCATAGGTAGGTGATTATAGAGTAAATTGTCTAAAGCTTGATCCAGGATGGCATCTACTTCTTGTAGAATTTCATTTTTCGTTCATAGGTTAGAGTTAAAGACCCAGTTATACCCTTGGTTACTGTTAGTTTGATTGTTATCCCAATCAATAGTTAGGATAATCTTAGAATGATCTGATAGATATCTGAGTTCTGTGTGAAAGGAATTTTTGTATTTAGTAAATATATTGGAAATGAGAGAGAAATCCAGCCTGGACCAAGACTTATGACACACAGAGTAGAAGGTATATTTATTTTTGAGGGAGTTACTGGGCTGGAATATATGGGGGTCAAACAGGTTAAAGTAATTTTTAAGTTCCTTGTGTGCTGATATGGCATGGGTATTGAGTTTTGAATTGGTGTTGGATCTGTCAATATCAGGGTCTTGGATTGAGTTCCAGTCCTCTCCTAGTATATAATAATGATTGGGGAAGTCATGCAGTATTTTATAAATTGACATTATAAATTTGTGTTGATTTACACAAGGCGCATATAGGTTTAATATCAGAATAGGTTTGTCTAAACAGGCTGGTTTAGTTGTTATATAGCACCACCTTTCAATCATGTCCATATCATGTTTTATGATTTCACATTGGAAGTCAGTTTTAATAATGATTGCTACTCCTGAGCTATTTTGGGATTTGCCAGAGGCAATGATATTCTTAATACATTTTTCTTTAGGGAGGGTTTCCATTGATCTGATAGCATGTGGGTTTATTGTAGGAAGATTAAATTAGTTCTGGATTTGAATATCAAATGTAGAAGTAGTTTTCTTTTTTTTTTCCGGTTGAATCCCTTTGACATTCCAAGAATCAAATGACCACATACCTACTATTATAACTATGAGTCAGTAAAGGATGAGTGTGATGGGCATAGTTGGTACAGTAAATGTAAGAGGTAGGACATTGACATATAACTCTTCCTGCATCAAACTTGTGCCTATTCACTAAACTACTATGCCCAGAAGAGATGGGGAATTGGATGATAAAGAGTTAAAGCAGAAATGGTTAGGTGAAAATCTTCTTGTTACTAACGCTTTGATAACTTTTAGCCCCATATTAAAAACATATATAGTACAGATAACAAACAGCATGTTTTCCTATTTTAACTGCTGCTAGCCCATAGTTTTTGAATTATGAGGGAAAGTAATGGGGGGGCCAATATAGTTTGGTGTAGTGAAATAGAATATCCCCCAAAATTGGTGTAAGGTGAGAGGGTTCTTGGAGTTGGTTAAGGTGGTGTAAAAATTTATATAACCCCGAGAGTTTGTCGACTAAATTGTCTTGATTGGGGCATTCAGCTGTGTTGTTAATTAGAAAGCTAATACCAGTCATTTAAATAACTGTCACTGGTGGTATTAATGTATGACAAATTGTGTCAGGTTAAATGTTAATGTTTCCAGGTATATTTCTCATCTCTGGTTTAGAAGCTTCAGGGTAATAAACCCACAGATTTATAGGTTGTTAGTTTTATAACAGAAGAGTATTACTTTATTAATAATATACTGTTGTTAAGGTCTAGTACACACAAGAGCATACTCAGAAAATTTTTCTTCGAAGAGGTGGTTAGTCATAAAACAATAAACATATCAGAGCACATATAATGCTTATGCATTCTATAGCATTTGTCAAACGTATAAAGCATTTAACATCACAATTTGTTTCATTAACTATTTTAATATTATTTATCTGCCAAGTAAGGAGAGGGTGTTATTATTAGAAACATCATGTTAACAAGTTTAGAATGAATATCTTAGGTATGCTAGTTATTTGGATAGAGAGACATGAGAGTTATAGTATACACATTTTCATTTGGGCTTTTTTAATTCTTTACTTCCCTTTATCATTGCCCTTTCCTCATCTTCCCTTTTCTTCTTCATTCATGAAGATTGTATTGCATTGCTATGTAAGAGGGAAAGAAAAAAATACACACACACAATGTAGTATTCATAGTTGTTGTCCAAGTCTGATAAAACTTGTATGTGGAGTTATTTATAGAAGTATAGGGAAAAATAGCATATAAAAATAGGTTCCAGAAGTTTTAATTGTCAAATGAAAGAAATGTCATGCCTTACTTTGTATTGCACTTCACAGTTTGTAGGTATTTGCATTGTTCCATATGTGGTTGAGTGGAATACCAGGGCAGAGAATATTGCGAATGAAACGATTGCTGTGCTGACCACTAGATGGGAGTGTAATCTGTTATTGCATGGCGAGGTTAGCTTGTGACGCCACGTCAAAGGTGTAGGAGAATGACTTCAAAGTGAAGTAAATCAGAACTTATGATTTCCTGGTTAACTTGTGTTATTCCTGATCAAAAATGATAGATTTATTTTAAACTCAATATTATGAATGCAGTTCTTGCTGGTTTCTTTTTCTTGCTTGCATGAAAATGTCTGTAATTTGGTAGTAGCATTTTAAGAAAGAATGGGCTTCTGGGAAGTTAGGTTCAGGGGTTAAACAGGAAGTGACTAGCAGATTGAGATGGCTGGATCCTTATACACTGTATTAATGGAACCAGTGAGTCATTTTTGGCTGAGAAATCTGCAAATTATTTCTCTTGGATTACAAACAGTGCCAAAATGGGGAGTAGCTTATTTTTACCTTATTTCAGCTGCATGTGATTGTCTTATTTATGCCACAATGCTGCTTTTTGTTTTCATTTTATTTGCTATTTTTGGTAGTAGGTAGTTCAGGAACTGTGTTAAAGGCATTTAAGAAGAATTTTTTCACTTCCCAGGTGTTGCTGACATTGTATTTGATCCCCTGATGCTGAATGTGAAGTGTGTGGGGTATTTCATTTGGAATCTGATTTGCTTTTGTATCAAATAGCTACAAAATGGAGATAGTTTTTGACATTCCATTTTAATTTGTAGAGTAAAGATCTTGGGCAAAAAGTATTTTATTTCCATTCCAGATCACGTTTCTTTTTTTTTTTTTTTTTTTTTTTTTGCAGATGTAAGGATTCTGGTTGCATGCTGGAAATTAAGCAATTTTACATATACTAGTTGTGGTTTAGTGGAGTCTAATGATGGCCCGTAGGGCTTGGTGTGCTCTTTCTATTGTTATTTGGCTTGCTTCAGTGGTGTTTTCAAGTAGAGCCCCAAATATTGCAAGAATTGTTTCCAGTAGTTTGTTTTGCGTAATACTTTCTGTTGTACTCCTCAAGATGATATTATTACGTCTGGATCTTGCTTCTAGGTCCAAGATTTTTTGCTGCATTTCTTGTATAGATTTTTTGTAAGCTTTAGATTCCTTCTGGAGTTCTTCTATTTTAGTTTCATTTTCAAAGATTCTGGCTTCTGATTTTTCCACTCTGGTTGCAGTGTGGTTAATGGAATCCCCAAAAGATTTTAGCTGGTCTGAGAAATTTTGTATGGCTAATTGTAGAGGCTGCAGAGCACATTTTAGGTCATCAAGGTTTGTAGATTCAGTTTTATTTTTACTGGATGATTTAGTGGTTTCTTGTTTCCCAGTTCTAGGCCTTTTAGTATTAATGTCTTTTTCTGGAGATGTAAGTGCTGAAACTTAGTTTTAGTAGTTTGTGAATCCATGGTGTCTGAATCAGTCAGCATTATTTCTCGTTTATTGCTTAGAAGATCCAAGAAGATATTTGGCCTCCGGGTATTTCAGTCAGCCAGCAAGCAAGAGCACATGTGAAGGAATCCTGGCAGTATCAAAGGTAATCTTCCTATTTTTCAGTAGTCGATTCTGTTTTTGATAGTTTTTCCAAGTTGTGGCAGTTAGTCTTGATGACTATCAAGTTATATTTTTTCCCTGGATTGCGATTTTTGTCAGGAAGAAATATTTTTTTATATTAGTATTTGGAGAGCTAGGTAACTACAGATGTTATGTTGTCCTATCTTGCCGTAATTCTTGCAGGTTGGGGTTCGGAGACGATCATGGCTCTGACTCGGCAGAATACTAAAGCTTGAGAGCTTCCACTGGCTCAAGGCTAACCCTTATCCCATGATACTCTGAGCCACATCTCCAGATCTCATTTGCCACTCAAGCGATCGAGAAGTGTTCCTGCTGGCTCGCTAGCTTAAGTATAGGTTTTGTTAGCCTAATTTCTCTTTAATTTCTCTAATTTCTTTAATTTTATACTCCTTCTTACCTTTCCAGAGAGTTAGTTTTTGTGTTGTCTGCGTTAGGTCACTGTAGTTAGTTGAAAACCCCCCTCCCAACCCGGTGAGAGTTTCCATTTAACTTAGAGGGCTCTCGCTGCCCATTTAAGTTAAAGAGCCGCTTCCCTCATGTTTTCCTTGTCCTGTCTGTGTAGAAGTTACAATCAGTTTAGGTTAACGAATTCTTCTTCTTCTTTTTCCTCCTTTCTGCTTCTTGCTGTTAATTAAAAAAAAAAAAAGTAGTTCCCCTTATAGTAGTTTTTGCTTTTGCTCTAGTTAGTTTAACTGTTTTTCAATAGTTATGGCCTTTGTTTTTAGCCGCATAATATCCAAAGGCAAGGATAGAGAAAGGGAACCCAAGGATCATAAACAGTCAGGATTCAAAAAATGCAATAAATGCACACAAAAGATGTCTCTTACGGATGGGCACACTAGTGTCTATTGCATTGGTGCCATCCATTTACAGGACCCCTGCACCATATGTCATGGGTTCAGTAGCAGGGTGCTCCATGAGCATAGGAATAAAGTGATGGCAAGGGGTTTATTTAAAGGACCTTTTCAGTAAGCTTTAGACAACTCTCAGAGCTCCAAATCTCCCCCCTTCTACCCAGTCTAAATCAACCAAATGACCGGCTATTACAGCTCCAGTTTCGGAGCCACCAAAAATTGTGTCATCAGAACCGAGGGCTCTCAAGTCCGATAGACCCAGAACAACTTCTTCGGTGCTAAAAGTGTCCATGGAGCCGACAGAAGTATAAAGGAGTTGGACTCCTTTATTGGAGCTGATATCTCTGACGCTGAGATCTCCTATTCTAGATAGGGGTAGATCGCCTTCTTTGTCTACCCATTCTTTGAGGAGTTTATCTGATGAAGATGTGGAGTGGGTGGTGAAGAGATTGCTTCGAACACCGCCCTGGCTAAAATTTTGTTTCACAGGACCCAAAAGAATCAGAGCTATTCCATATGACACTTGCTTCGATTCCTCCTCCGATCACCCTGGAGTCTTTGGAGCCCTAGAGCTTGGATCAGATAGTAGTGGAACCATTGGCACCAAGACCACCTTTGGAATCTTCTGTTCCAACTTCGGCTCTGATGTCCTTGGCTCCTTCCGATGTTGAGGAGTCAAGGTGCCGACACTCGCCAGTCAGGTCCAAGGAGGGGAGTCAACGTGGACAGTCATCCAATCCGACTCTGCTCCTCGGTCCCTCAGCTAGTTTGAGCTCAGCTCCTATCTCAGTTTTGGAGCCACCTGCTCCACCTCGGAGTTGACATTCTGTCCCTGCAGAGCAGAGGGTCTCCTCAGAGTGGAGAGCGGGAGCTTTTGAACTGATGAAGAGAGTGCTGTCTCCTCAGACAGCCCCACTCTCAGAGCCAACTTATTGTCCCTCCCAGATGCCAGTCTCTATCTTGTCATCACCGCCCCCTCCCAAGCACAAAGACCCAGAACCTTAGGAAGCCCCTGCAGGTGGCATTGTCTCTTCTGAAACTTCTCCAGAGTACCCTTCTGAAGAAGTCCCTCGGAAGAGACTATGCAAGAGGAAGCACATAGACTCCCCTGAGTCTGTCACTTCTGATAACTATTTGGATGAATCGGAAAGGTCCCCACAGTTCCCCTCTGAGGATGTCTCCTTTGCGGACATACTTGAGATCCTGAAACAGAGGGGTGGCTGGAAGCCCACCAACCCTTCAGAGGATGAATCGGTATACCTGGAGGCTTTTGGTTCTCACCCTTCCACCTCCTGGGTGACTCACCCATATGACCAGCTGTTGGGCGTCATATTCCGTAAGGCCTGGACATCGGCTGATACAGTGGAGCCTGTTTCGAGGAGGCCTAACAAATTTATTACTGCTTTCTCAAAGAAAGAATTTTTGACTAATGGTGTCCCTGTAGATGCGATGGTGGTGGCGTCGGCCACCAAGGAGGAGCTGTCGGAGACCTCCTCATCTGTTCATCCTCCTAACAAAAAATCTAGGACTATCGACAGATATGGAAAGTGTGCCTTTTCTTCAGCGGCCTTCACCCTACAGTCGCTGAATTACCTTACACATTTTAAGAGACTTCAAAGGGATCTCCTCAAAGAACTTGGAGATACCCTTCAGGGCACCATAGCTTCGGGGTCTGCGGACAAAGTATCCTCGCAGCTCTCTACCATCAATTCCATCATAAACTGCTCTATGAGACTGATTTCATATGTGGCTGGTGGAGCGAGCAGAGCAGCTGCAACAGGAATTTCCCTGAGGAGACATTCCTGGATGCACCTTTGCAACTTTGCCGAACCCTTCAAGTCTTCCTTCCCCAATGCCTCCTTTGATGGTTCATCCCTTTTTGTACCGTAGGTGAAAGATACTTTGACCAAATGCAGGCAGGAAGGGACAACCTTATCTGCCATTGGAGTTCATTTTTCTGCCCTGTCTGGACCTTATCCCAAAGGTCAAAAGGACAGAAGGATGTGGTTCCACAAATCCCAAAAAGGTTTCTGTGACGCATGTGATGACTCTTCCCTCAGTGGCAGAGGGGGAAGTTATAATGGAAGATGCTGCCCTCATGGCAGAGGGGATTCACAGAATCAGGCGACAGAGAGATGTTTTCTGACAGGCCCTTCCAGCGCTCCTGAAAGGAGGTCCTCCTTCTCTTCTCTGGAGGCAGTCAGGGGTCAATTGTCACTGTACCCAAACACCTGGCAAGAAATCTCCCAAGACAAATGGGTACAAACAATTATATCCAGAGGCTATTACATACAATTTTTCATTCCCCCTCCAGTGAACCAGTCCTTACTAGACATTCCACCTAGTCAAAAGGACTATGCAACACAAGAGATACTCTTGTTGCTAGAAAAGAGAATCATCCAGGAGGTCCCCGCAGACCAAATGGGATCCGGAACTTACTCAAGATTCTTTTTAGTTCCAAAAAAAGACAGGGGACTGGAGATCCATTCTAGATCTTAGCAAGCTAAACAAAGCAGTGAAGAAGTCAGGATGGTAACTCTGCAGTCAGTATTCCCATTTATCGGGAAAGATGATTGGATGTGCTCAATAGATCTCCAGGATGCGTACTACCATATAAAGATGGACAGATGATCCAGGAGACATTTATGCTTTCAGCTGGGAGGCAGTCATTACCAATTTTGAGCCCTGCCATTTGGCCTCACTACAGCCCCCAGAGTGTTCACCAAATGCATGGCAGTGGTCATGGCTCACTTGAGATGTCAGGGATTCCATGTGTTTCCATACCTAGACGACTGGACCCTCTCTGCCACCACCAAGCATCTACTACTATGAACGAGAGATGAAACAATGTCACTTTGTGCCAGACTAGGCATCACAGTAAACTTACAAATATCTGCCTTGTCGCCGTCTCATCATATTACCTTAGGCACAGAATTGGATTAAAGAAATATGACTGCAAAACTTACCCCAGACAGAATGCAGTCCCTTCATCAGCAAATCAGGATTTTGATGTCAAAGAAGAAAGTTCAGTCCAGATATGTGCTGCAAGTTCTGGATACCATAGCAGCAGCTATTCTACTAGTTCCCCTAGCCATGACTACACATGAGGGTTCTGCAGTGGTTGTATTTGCTCAGTGGTCAATGCAAGATCTTCCTCTTTCACATCAGATTATCATCACGGAATCTTGCAAAAAAGATCTTCTTTGGTGGCTGCAGACAGACCAGTTGTATCAGGGCCGCCCCTTTGTCTTTCCTCAACCTAATGCAGCACTCACTATGGACACTTCCCAGATCGGGTGGGGGGTATTATCTGGGAATAACAGTCCAAGGCCTATGGCAAGAACATGAAAGCCACTTGCACATCAACGTTCTGGAGATGAGAGCATTGCTCTATGCATTGCCGGCATTTCAGGACACTCTACCGATAGGGACGGTTGCAATTCAGACAGACAACATATCAGTAGTGTGGTACATAAACAAGCAGAGAGGAACCAAATCCTACCCACTATGTCGGGAGGCACAATGAGTTTGGCAATGGGTGATCACTTCTCAACGCTTTCTGATAGCAATGCACATCCCGGGTTAATCCAACGTGATAGCAGACAAACTCAGCAGAGCTATTCTGTTGCCTCACGAGTGGTCCCTGAAAAAAGATTGTGGAAAAGATCTTCTAAAAATGGGGCCAGCCTTGCTGCAACCTTTTCGCCACTTCCATGAATGCCAAATGCAGCAACTACTTTGCCCTCATTCCTCCTCTGGGGAAGTCATCAAGGGATGCACTGGTTCACAATTGGCCCCCGACACTACTCTATGCCTTTCCCCTTTCCTCTAATTCTCAAAGTACTGCAGAAAGCCAGCTCATTGACAAGCACTATAATCCTTATTTCTCCTTACTGGCCTCAACAAGTTTGGTTCCTCTTTCTTCGGACCCATCTGCTAGAGGAACCTTGGATATATATACTTCTGGTGTAGTTATTTGGGTTAGTCTAAGATCTGGGGATGTGAACCAGAGCATCATGGCATAGGGGTTAGCCTCGAGCCAGTGGAAGCTCTCGAGCTTTAGTATCTGACTGAGTCGGAGCTGATCGGCTCCGAACCCCACTTGCAAGAATGTAGGCAAGATGGACAACAAACATGGAATGTTATGGTAAGTACATAACTTCTTATTAATACCCATTTACCTGCCCACTAGAGGTCAAATATTAATGCAGTTTTTTTTTTACTTTTTACATAGCATAATTTTGTAATTTTGCTGCAAATATGAACAAGCAATATTTGACACCTAGAGGTGTCAGTAGGAGCTAACTGCAGATGCACCTAGATGCATCACTCAGATGTAATGAGTTAAACATAATTACCAATAATTTAAAAAATATTAACTACTGTCCCCCTACTTGAATATTATTTTAACACACATATTGTCTGAGCTATATCCGCTGTGGCGACCCCTAAGTAGTCGAAAGGAGAAGATCCATTTTACATCCACTTTTACGTCATGCAATATAACACGGCTTCAAAAGAAAATAGTTACTCTTTGTTGCTGTCACTTTTGTGACCCATTCATTCCACTCAGCCTTTTGCTTCTGTTCATTTTAGTTTAAATGCCAGTCTCTCATGTCATAAAAGTTTGTGTGCACACCTTCTACCACAAAACAAATTATATTTATCATATTAAGTGACCAACAGTTACTTTACATCATTCACTTGCTCAAATAATTTTACTTTGATCAGTGAGTTATTATCCAGGCAGAGTCCAATCATCCTCTGTGTCTCAGTTTACATCTACTGCACTTCTTACTTTCCACTATCATTGCAGGTAAGCACAGCCTGGTCCTCCTAAGTGCTATCTTACTCTCACCATCAGCTTTCAACATATGTACAGGAGAAGAAGCATACCGTTTTTGAGATTATGCATCACAATAACCATACAGTCTGCCCCCTCATGTGACCAGACCTGATAGCTGCTGGTTGGGCTCCAGTTGTGGTTTATCTTCATCCACTTATCCAAAAAGCCACTCTCTTTCTTTGCTGATGTGGGACTTCCCTCTTATGCTTCACTCCTTTACCTCTTCTTCCTTTCACTAACTTCTCATTTGTAAACTCCTCTTTTTTCATATTTTTTTTCTCTTTCAAGGGCAGTCTGTCTCTTGCCCACAGATTGCTCTCTTCTCCAGTTAAGGCTTCCTGCAAGGCTTTCCCCTTTGGTCACTAATATGCCACTGAGTAAACTGTTACTGGAACTGTTACTAGGCAATACCTCTCTTGCCACCAGATAATTGTCCACTTGTTCTTTCCTTCTCTCCATATTTGCATTTGTCCCTTCTGCAGGTCCATTTCCTTTTCTACTTTTACCCACTTGCCCTCCCTCACAATACTACGCAGCTACCAAGTCTCTCACTGACTCTGAAATATGCCCACTGTCCCTGGGACAGTCACAACTTTTGGGTTTCATCAGTGTAACCTCCTTAACCGCCTTGATTGTGCCATGAACTCAACACCACTCTTTGATGGACAGAGCACAATGCTTCACACTACTTACTCCAGACTTAGGTGGACAGTAGTGGATCAAAAGCATTAGGTAGCCGTCTTTGTGCATAGCTCAGAAGCTCCCCATTTTATATTCATTCTAAATGACTTCACTTATCTCTTTACTCTCATTAGCCCACTTTGAGAAGTGCATTTTCAGCTGTCCTGTGAATACAATAACCAGCATGGAGCTCCTGCCTTTTGATCAGTTGTTAGGAATACCAAACATTATCTGATTGAATGTTCACAATATCTTACTGGCTTTTATGATAGCTGCCAGTATTTCAAGGGGTCGGGGGTTGCACTTCCCCCAAAGTAGCACAATATTGGCATTGGTATATATAAGTTATAGGAAGTGTGAATGGTGCAGAGGGCTTGCTCCCCCTTGCAAAAAAGCATGTTTTTTATTGTTTTTATTTTCATCATAAATCAGTAGATCTCTCGTATATGCTCAGATGTTTTATGACACTTAGATTATTACTTTAATCCCATTGATGCAGTTGTGAAGCTATATGAATCATAGCAATTGCAAGGTTTGTGAGACCATTTATGCCTTGGCAATACCCATCTTAAATGTATTTCCTCCTTCTAGAAGACAAAGCAGGTCGGGACAGGGATGAATTTGCAGATGCCCATTCATTTTTCAGGGTTTGCCCTGAAGGATGCAGTGGTGTCACTCTGTTTTATGTTTAAAGGACATTTATTCCAGTGATGGAGTAAACATTATATAATATAACTATCTCACCAGTGTGTTTTGATTAGATGTTGTTAACGATTTTAGTCTCTAGTTCTAGTGGTTGTGGAGTTGTTTGGCTAATGGACATGCAAGAGGTCCAGGAGGGTAATGTAAGGCATACATTCCTGCTCAGGAATCTATACGGGACGAGGTGTAGAAACAGTGCTTCAAGCCTGTCTTGGTAGCCTAGGATCTTCAGACAGTAATACTTTTTGTTAGGAACCTCTGGAGTCTTTCTAGATGTGTGATTATCTTAATAGATGCATCACAAAGAGGACATTGTACTCTATAACTGGCCTAATCAGAAATGAGTAGAGTGGAATGATAAATTCTTTTGTCCTGGATGAGATAGCTGTTAGATATCAGTTGTGTTTGAAAAAAGGATTTCCAGACTACTGATGATACATGGTGGCTGAAGGAGAAATGAGTTGTTTATCAAACCGCTAACATCTCTGACAACCATGCTTGTTTTGGAATGAGACATGTCTTATTCTGTAAGCTGCAGATGAGAGTTTTTTTTTTTTAAACCAAATGTACTAGTAGTGTGCATTTTACAGTTTGGTTTTTGCCCTAGTTTGGAACATCATTGGTCTATAAGGATTCATTCCTGCTTCAGAGATTCCATGTCCAGAAATGAATCAGGCAATGGCAGTCAACTTACAGTCATTGGCAGACCTAGCTTTAGATCTGGGTTTACAGTTTGGAGTTTGAAGGAGTATATGCCAGAAAGGAGAGGACCCAGCACTGAGCCCTCAGGCACATTAGTTACGTTTTTACTTTCTGAGGTGGCATCTCCCATTTAGTTAAATGGGTCTATCTTTCAGCTAGGTTGCTATCCTTCTTACTATGTAAGGGTCTGCTATTTTAATTTATAATGCCAGCTTGTGGGATGGTGTTGAATGCATGACCATTTGCCACTGTCTCTCTAATCTTCTTGAAGAAGTTAACCAAATTAAAGTGAATTTGACCTCCCTTGCCAAACCAAACTGTTTAGGGTCTAGCTGTATGAGTTTTTTTGATATCATAGTTATGTCAGATATATGTTCCATGGGTTTGCATATTAGACTAGGGCTGATGGGTCTGTAGTTCCCAGGGTTGGTGGTAGGGCCCTGCCTTTATTAAGGGTAATCACAACTGCCATTCACAACATTTCAGAAGCATACCTATTACCTGAGCTTATGTTAAACAATTTCATTTGGGCATGTTTGGTGCTATTTATTAGGCATCCAGATAAATTGCCAAGACCCATAAAAGTGGCATTCTGTTTTTTGAGATCACAGTTAAAAACATGGCCCTTAATGATCTTGGGGTGTGTAATGGACTTAGGGGTCTACAAAAATTTAATGAGCTTTTCTGGGTTAAGGTTGGAATTAAACATATTTTCTAACTGTTTAAGGTATTCTGCATACTGAGAAGGGGTCATAGGGAATCTGTAATTGGCCATAATATGCTAATTTTGTTGAGCATACCTAGGACTTCATTCAGTTTCAGATTTGTACCATGCTAAATCTGGTTAGAGACACTGGGATTACAAGTAAATTTTGATACTTCCTCAGAGGTGCCAGTGGATCCGAATGCATGATAGGCTCTTTACCCAGGAATGCAAGGAGTGCGATTACTACAGTAGAACCAGATTTCTGTAATTACATAAATGCTGATGTTTTTGAGGTTAAGGAAGGCCTCATGTTTAGAGATTTTGCTGTTTAGGTTTCTGACATTCAGCATGATACCTTGATGTTATGTGTGTTGAAATTTGCTATGTTAGAATACCCATCAATTATACTCACCCTAAAAAAAGCTACTATAATGGGGGGGTGTTGCAAAAGATCTGATGTTACCTTTTCTGTCTAGCTTCAACCTGTGGGTTATTAGATCTGAGTCAGGTCCGGTGCTAATACCCTGCTGTGTTACTTCTACTTCAGATGTTGTTTACTGCCTCCAAGGCCTGCAATGCAGTTGTGAGCTTCACTGTGGATTTATGTATCCTTTTTGGTATTTAGTGCAATTTTTAGGTTCGCTTAGTTTGAATAAAACTATGCCCTATCATTTTCTGTGCCTCTGTCAAGCAGTGACACTCTCCCATCCCATTGTCAGATCCTTCCTCTTGAACAAGGCGCGAGGTGCTCTGCCTCACAGCATAGGGAGTCTCTGGGTGATGATCTGTCCCTCCAGCATGTTCTATTTCAGCATAAGACATTTTTTTTGAGACCTTTTATCCTTTTGGTGAGACTTTTGGGGCCTTTCAAGCTGCAGCAGGTGTCTGGTCAGATACATTGTGTTTTGCTGTACTTCAGAAAAGTAGATGCAAACTGGGTTGGAAAGTCTGCAAGTTCCCCTGTCTTCTTTTATTTATGAGTTCTTATGATCCTCTCCATGGCTTTGCAGATAAATCCTGGAGAGGCTAAGAAGATTAAACAGCTGTCTAACTGTGGGTTTAATTCAATTCTATGGATGTGTGTTTTTTTTTTAGTGAGGGCAGTTCTCACCTGGCGTTGGGAGATGTTTGGGGGCTACAATCCTCTGGAATAGATATCTCTCCTTTTGGGGGGGTATGTTAGCAATGTGTGTAGGCTGTTTCCTCCTAGGTTTCTAACACATAGCTAAAAAGAACTAAATTTGATTGTAGAGTCCTTTCCTTTTTTTCTCAAAAAAAATTTTTTGGATGATTTTATGAGCTCTTAGTTTTTTACTTATAATGATCAATCAAAGGTGTCTTACTTTTTTTTTTTTTCTCTGTCTTAGTAGCCTCCTCCTCTTTTTGTAGAGAGAGTTTTATGGCTGGGGTCCACCCATTTGTCCTGTAATCCTTCTTCTACCCTTTATTATCTTTTTGAGCAATATAGGCTTGGGTTCGGTTTGAAGGGTTTGTTTGTTTTCTGTGTGGTAGTGTTTTCTGCCTTGTTTTTTTTTTCCTGCTCTTTTTGTCTTGCTGTTCAAAAGTTTTTTCTGAAATGTTTTTTTAGGGTATGGCGACTTTTGCCATTTCAGGCCCTGACCCCATCTTGACCTCTTCTCTGATGGTGTCAGACTCAAGCATGCTGCAGAACTGAGAGTTTAGAGCAGACTCTTAGAGTTTTGAAGTCTTCATTCCCTCTTGGAGCCTCAGCAGTTGACAGTTTGGCTCTGGTCTCAGCATCAGGACAGGCTGAGTTGGCTCTGGAGTCAGGTTTCTCCATGGGTTCTTCGGATTCCAGAGTAGTTGGCTCTAGGTGACCAACTTCAGTCTCTGCCTTCAGCATTGTAGAGAGGATATTCTGCAGGCCAGAGATGGAGTGGTCAGCAGCAACTGGTAATCTTCCTCCGTCTTCATCTGGACCTGAAGACATACATCGGCAGGGTCCAGGACAGCCCACCCGTTCGGGTCTCCAGATCACCCTGCATCCAGGAACCCTACCTCTTCTACCTCTTTCCCACTTTCTGTGGTCCAGGAGAGTCCCTATAAAAGTCAGCGCAAGGGAAAGCTAAAATATGGAACCGCCTTCCTCCAGCCATTCACACAATACATTGCACTGTCTCCCTCAAAACTGCCCTATGCACACACCTGTACTCTAAATGGATCTGTAACTGCAGTAAGCCTCCTTCGGCCATTAACTAGATCTTGTGCCTTCCTACTACTTCCACTTTTTCTCCCTGTACTCACATTTTTCACTGCATCTATCTCAAATACACCAACATTTCTTCACACTCTTTCTCTCTGTCTCTCTCTCTCTTTATCCATTTACTACTAACGACCTTCTCTCCTGACCTTCATCTCTATTACTCCCACCCTTCTCACCTCTACTGTTATCGCTTCCAAATTCTTATATGTACCTTCTCAGATCTTTCCATTCATTTTTCCTATTATGTACAACAACTTCTGCAACATCACTGCTATGGCCTCTTAATATCTTTCCCAGCTCTAAATCTCAGTCATAATCTGTGTGCTGATCATTTTATATTCACCCATGCTACTGTGTTAATCATAGTTGTATTATTGTAATTAGTTTAAGTATGTATCAACTGTATACTTTCCCAGTAAACAAATGCCAATAAAGAAATAAAGCATGTGGTTTTCATGGTGTAATCTCTCACAGAGGATACTGACCTCGAAGAAGCAGAGGGTTCCCCATAGTCCCCCCCCCTCCATGAGGATGCCTCTTTTGGCTGTCTTATGGATCTTCTTAACCAGCATGGGGATTGCACTGCTGAAGCCCTCTCTCTCTGGAGGAGTAATTTTTTTTGGAAGCTTTTGGTGTGGGCCCATCTGCATCCTTCTGATTTCCCCTCTGGATGCACGTGTCAACCTGATGCCCCCAGAAAGAATGGAGGGAACTGGATTCGGTGGAACCTTTTCCTAAAAATATGGATAGATAAGATCTTGGCTTCCCCAAGGACCAGCAACATTGGAGTAAGGGTCCCACTGTTGATGCCATCGTGGTGGCTGCAGTCATCAAAGTGGACATTTAAGATGAAAGTTCTTTAATCCATCCCCCAAACAGGAAGTCTAGGTTGCTAGACAATTTAGGGAAGCGCAGTATGCATCAGCAACCTTCGCAATGAAAGCATTAAATTATTTGGCTCGTTTGACAAGACTTCAGGGTGATATGTGTTTTAAGTAGCAAAGATGAAATGAAGACACAGCAGGCTCCAGAGATTTAAAAAATGAAGTTTTTGACCTTGCAATCCATTTCCAATGTGTATATGCACCTGCTCTTGAATGTAGCCAATGGGACATCTCAGTCAGGAAGTACCAGTACTGCCATGCACCAGCAAGCTTGGATGAGATTATGTAATTTTTCAGACTGCTTTAAGGCATCCTTTGCAAAAACCCTTTTAGATGGCTCCTCTTTTTTTACTCCAGAGGTCATGAATACATTAATCAGAATGGGAAGATGCTGTCTACCTTTGAAGTGTGCGTTGCCACCTCTCAATGGACTTTCTCTAGGAACTAGAAGGAGGACAAGTATGTCTTTTTCCTGAAAGCACAGTAGTCTTTTCAGGATGTCCCTGGTGGGGATGCCCCTTGCGTCTTGGGGGGAGGACAGCTAGAATGGATGCCACCCATGTGGCATAGGTGGTCTACAGAACCAGGGCTTATGTGGTGCTTCCTCTGGTAGACCCTTTCAGTGTACCTGAAGGGTTGCTTGACTGTTCTACTCCAGAGGCAGTCAGAGGTTGCTTGCCTCTTCATCCAAAAGCTTGAGAGGCCATCACATTGGATGTATGGGTGTTGAGTCATATCCAGAGGCTGTACAATTCTATTAATTTCCCTGAGAGAAAATAACAAATCTCTCACAGACATTCCACCCCATCAGAGAAGAGATGCAGCAGTAAGATTCAAAAGTTGCTGATAAACTGAGTCATTCAAAACCAACAAGGAACCATGGTCTTTTCCAGGTTCTTTTTGGTGCCAAAGAAGAAATAGGACCGTGACTAATTTTGGATCTGAGCAAATTGAACTGTTATGTGAAGCAGACCAATTTCCAGATGGTTATGGTGCAGTCCAGTTTTGCCCCTGTTAAGGAAAGACGACTAGATCTGCTCGATCGATCTCAAGGATGCCTACCATCATATAAATATAGTGAGGTGGTTCAGGAGATATTTGTGCTTCCAGCTGGAAGCCAATCATTATCAGTTCAGAGCACTGTCCTTTGGTCTCACCACTGCCCCTTGGTGTTTAGTAAGTGCAGTGCAGTTGAACAGTTTGGCTTATGCTGCCAGCATTCCAGATATTTCTGTACCTGGACAATTGGCTCCTCACCGCCTCCACAAGGGTGTCATTAGTCAAAGGTCAGTACGTCTTACTTCAGTTGTACCTTTCCCTAGGAATCACTGTAAACTATGAGTAATCCACTCTTCAGACAGTTCAGGTGTAAGAGTTCATAGGATATCATTTGGATGCAGTGTCTCAGACAGCAAGGCTTTCCAGTACAAGTGAGCCCTCTTTATGCAGAGATGATTCATTTGGTTAACTTCCACAAACCCCCTGGTCTCCTTGGCCCTGATGCTTTTGGGTCACATGGCCACATCAGTTTGCCTGGTACCTCTGGTGAGGTACCATATGAGGATACTGCAGTGAACTTCAGCAAGTCAGTGGTCTTATGTAACCCATCCTGTGAGCTTTTCCATTCTCATGACAAACGTTTGTTGTACTCCAACCAAATGGTGAATAGAGCCTTCCCCTGTCTCCTCCAGGAGACCTTCTCTTCTTCCCCAACCTCAGAGTATGGTCACTCTGGATGCATCCTTTCTGGGGTGAGGGTGGGGCATTTCAAAGGAAAGACTGTTTAGAGGATCTGAATGACTTTCGAGGCCAATCTTCACATAAGTGTCTTACAGATGATAGTGGTCCTCCTAGCATTGCAGGCTTTTCAGGAGCTTTTCCCCAAGGGTGTAATATTGGTTCAAACGGACAATATGTCTTTGATTTGCTACCTGAACAAACATGGGGAGACTCTGTCTTATCCTCTCTGTTGGAAAGCTATGAGAGTGTGCCAATGAGCAGTTTCCTCTCAGCAGTTTCTCATAATGCACATTCCAGGGAAGTCCAACATTTTAACAGACAGTTTAAGCAGGAACATTTTTCTTCCTTATGAGTAGTCTCTGAATCAAGAGGTAGCAGCCTGGATATTCAGACACTGGGCCACCATTTGCTGTGATCTGTTTGTAACCCCATACACCCTGGTTCCCCTGTGGGACAGCTACCAAAGGATAGCCTCCTGTATCCTTGGCCCATGGGTCTTTGTATGCATATCTACCTACTTCCCTCATAAACTTTATTTAGAAGACTGCCCATTGTAGACTGACTGTGATTATCATTGCTGCATTTTGGCCCCAACAAATTTTGTTTCCTTTCCTGTGGCCTCACCTTTGATACCTCCTTGGGTCCTCAACCCCACTCCAGGTTTGATCTCCCTGCCCAGTTTTCCTACTCTCAAATTGTCCACATGGTTCCTCCAGTTCCCATGATGGCCAGAGATCCCTAGCTCTCTGATAGAGTTGTTAGTATTTTGTCCTCCTATCAGGAACCTTCTACATGTAAGATTTACACTAGTAAATGGAAACATTTTCCAAATTGGTTGTCATCGAAGGGCTTGGATCCCTTCTTATCCCTGCTGAATGCTGTTCTAGATTTTCTTGTGGATTTTTTTTATTCTAGGTCTATCTATACTACTGTTATGTTTCAACTGGGTGGCTATTTCCAATTTCCATACTGGCAGAGATAATACTCCAGTGGCTGCCCTGAAGATTTCTAAGGCATTCTGAGAGGTGCATTTTTATTATATCTCCCATTCAGGATCCCATTCCTCCTTGGGATTTGCTTTTCATGCTCCATGTGTTGTCTGGCCTTCCATTTGAATCTTCAGCCAATGTCCACTTGAAGTTACTTTCATGGAAGGCTGTTTTTCTGCTGGTTGTGATGCCTACTAGATAGATTTCAGAACTGCATGCCTTATCCTTGCTACCTTCCTATTTACTTTTTTCATAGGGATAGGATTTCCCTTAGGACTTACTCCTTTTTCCCTATGGTGGCTTCAGAGTGTACCGTGAATTAGCTCATCCATTCACCTATGTTTTTCCCGAACTTTAGCAAATAAGGAAAATATTTGCAACATTGTCTTGATGTTCATAGGCAACCAAGATTTTACCTGGACAGGACCAAAGCTTTCAGGAAATTGGATCAAATGTTGTCTCCATTTCTAAGACCAGGCTGGGCAAGCCATTACGAAGACAAAGCTTTACAAATGACTGTCTGATTACATTTTCTTTGGATATAATTTGAGGGGAAAGTCTTTGCTGATAAAGCCTACATGTCATTTTACTAGAGCAGTGGCTACTTCTATGGCCTTTTTTTGCAGAGATCCTATTGATGATATTCATGCTGCAGCTACTTGGGCTGGTACTTACACATTTGTATCCCATTTCAAAGTGGATGTGCAGTCAAGGTCTAGGGCCTTGTTTGGTTCCACTGTTCTTTGGGATGTTTTCTCATAGGGCCTCCCTGAGATGACATGTGGCTGGGGACTCTGTCCCACAGGATGAAGCCAGATGAAAAAGACAACATCAGATACGAAAGTTGTGTACACAACATAATGATAAATCTGTATTGTCTGTTTCTGTCTGGCTCAACCATTTGCCCCCTCCTATCCCCCTCCTTTGGGTTGTTTGGAGCAGGTCAGTAGGTGGCTGAGCAGTTAGGGTGCTCATGTGGTCCTTTGTTAAGACCCTATAGTAGTTAGCTCTTGCATGCGTGATATTTGGTAAATTCGATCTGCTCAATGCCAGGGCCTTGCTCTGTTCAAAGACCCAAGCAAAGAGCACAGTAGTATCTCTTTGTATCCTCTACAGGATGGAACACCTAAGATCATTTAGTCCCATGTGGGCAATTGCAAGCTCATAACTGTATCTGGGGTGGTGCTGAGATATAAGGGACCTGGTGACATTTTTAATCCTAGCAAGAGAGAAGCAGATAACTGTCACCCTTTCCTTTTCCAACCTCTAACTGTTATATCAGGATACCTTACACTAGAGTTCTGAACAACTAAAACATTTCTGGGATGTGCTGCAAGCTTGTGTGCCCTTAAAGGCGCAGGCTTGCAGTAAAGGTCAGTCTGAGGAACTCCAGGTGTGAGTATAGTTTTCGTGTTTCCTCTATGCGATGGAAGTAAGTTAACAGTATGTCCAGGAGGTTTTAAATAAGGTTTTCCTAACTTACTCAGAATATGTGGGAATAATGTTTTGGTGATTTGGTAATGTCATGTTCTAGTGCTGTGGGTGGGACAGACAGTGTGTGGGATGGAGAGATTAGTTTCCATTCATAGCTTTTAACTGTACAGATTTTCACAGAATGTTCAGATCTTTTACCTGTTTCTCCTAAAATTGTAGTTTTCTGGCAAATCATTGAGGATCGATGTCAGAAAATAATGTCAGATATTTGATTTTCAGACTTCATATCCTTCAGAAAATTAATGCAAAATCAGTTATTCTATCAACTTTCTAAGTTTGAAACAGCAATATTTAAAACATGTCCCTGTTTTTGGGCCTTTGTCCCCCAACTATTTTTGGGTTTGTCCAGATGTTTAGTAAAGACCACCAATGAAAGAGGTGTGGGAGGCAAGTTCATGACTAAAGTGACATAGGGGTGGACAACTCGATAACAACTGGATTTAAGAATACAACAGGAAAAGGTTGGGAGGCTAAGAACATTTTTTCCCCACACAGCAGTCTGATCTATGGTAGAAGTTATTGTTAGATTAGGGACTTCCATTTTAAAGTAGTTATTAGACATTAGGCTAAAGGGTAAAATAAATTGTTTTATTTATGGATAAAAGACAGTTAAGCAGAAAGAAAAATAACCTTGCTGGTCAAGCATGAGAGTCCATTTATTAGAAAGGAAAGATAAGCATTAAGTATGTAAAAAAATACAGAGACAAAGAATGCTCTTTTCTCAAGAGAACAATACAATCTTGTCAGCTATAGAATCTTCCTTACTGGAATGTTAAAATAAAGCACATACGAGACAAAGCCTGAGACCAAGGTTCGAAAAAGTAAATAAGGAAAATTACTGGACTGAAGCAATATAATATGTTGTGTTCAGAACAGCAGTTCAGTTAAAGTTAGTAAGTTCGTTTGACCTGTTACTTCAGAGAAGATGTCAGACATGAGCCTGAGTACAGAAGACAGATCATATAAAGACTGTGTTGTTCAGGACAGTCAGAGTATGACGTGCAGTAACTTTGAACACTAATTATTTATCAGTACTGTTAATGAAGACAGTATTTAGATATTGTGAACATCTAATAAAACCTTATTGAATAAACTACAGTGTTTGGAGAATTCATTCTAAAAAGTGCACAAGACTTGGTCCGTAAAGGAAAGACTGGCACCTGTTCATCATGAGTTTGGGTAATTAACAGATAAAGACTTTTGTTCTCAGTCTCATTCCAGCTAATTACAGTACAGTATTATCAATTCTTACAGCTGTTTAACTGAACTCTGTCATGAAAACCTTGGAATATTTTTTTCCCTTTAAATGCAAGCATTGGTCTCTAGCTTCTCCCTCACTTCACAGTTAATTAGGTTCTAAATCCTGTGATTCAGTGCAAGATATAACTGTTCTTTCTGAACTAGAAGTTTTAATGCTTTAACATACTGTACTAAAATAAATACAGCCGTTAGAAAATAAATAAGACACATTATGATGACAATACACCAAGAAATATAACTAGAAAGCATTATAAGCAAAATAAGTTTACCTTTGCCATAGAGCAGTCTGTATATGTCAAGTAATAGTTCATTGTTTGTCTAAGCATTTGGCATTTTAACAAGTGCTATGAGGCTGTAAAGATAAGGAATGCAAGATGAAATCAGTGGTTTAGTCAATAGGTATAAGAGCTCTTAAAGGAAAGAGGTTAAAATGACTAAAGTAGTAGCAATGAAAATAGTTATAAAAGTCAGTTGCAAGGATTCACGAAGCCTCCGTGTAAGAGTTATAACTCTTACACGGAGGCTGCAGTTAAACGGAGTGATGTCAGCATGCTCTGCATATTCATGAGAGCATGCTGAATCACACCTAAGTCTAACACGGTCCATGTAAGACAGTAGGGGGCGTGTCCGTAGGCTGAGCCCTGCAAGCGGACACGCCCCCAGAAGTGTAAAAGTGCCCAAAGTAAACACCCACAACAGAGTCCACGGAAATGTGAATAAACACAACACAACACATGCCCCCACAGACTATGAACATAAAATATATATAAATGAACATGTTATATATTTTTTTAAATTGTAAAGATGTTTAACCGTGAGTGCGCTCGTTTGTGCGGGCGTGCCCGTAGCGCAGCTACAGTTAGCAGTCAGTGGGAAAGCATATAAGAACTAAATATGCAAAATAAGCCAGGAAGCAATAGCGTAGTGGTAGAGATGTTGGCTGAAGAGCAGGCATTCATGGTTCGAGCCCCCACAACACCAATTTTTTTTTCAAAATAAGCAGGAAACAAGTCCCTGACAAATATGTACACATAAAACCACAATTTATGTAAAATGTAATGAAATAGCCCATTTATATTGAAGACATGTGAGGTAACAAGAGAAGAAAAAATGCCAGATGTGCTCATAGCTGAGCTACAGTTTAACAGAGTGAGTGCATGTGCCCGTAGATGAGCAGTGGTTTAACTGGTGCAAAATGAGTGCCCGTAGCTGAGCAGTGGTCTAACATGCTAAATCTATGTGCCCCTAACTGAGCTGAGTGTAATATGCGTGCCTATAGCCAAATGAGGCTTAAACCAGCGTACCCCATTTGCGCGGAGCTGCGCACCGCGCAAACAAGCTAACCGACGGGCAACGTTGAGCAAGCCGTATCAAAACTGCCTTTACACAGACACACCCCTCAGCATGTCTAGACAGTCATGAAAAATAAAAAGCAGTGGCCAGGTTCGAACCCAGGATACTATACACCATAGTCAAGGTACCAAACCACTAAGCCATGACAGCAGTACCTAGAAATGCAATAATAGCTAATATATAGGAATGAATACAAACTGGAGCATGACAATGCAGGTTTACTGAAGTTGATACAATTCCAAAATGGCCAATCACAGATATGTGGAAAAAACGGACTATATAAGCCCCATAGGGGGGAATACACAGCATAAACGATTGTAGAACTGACCTGCAGGCAGAATGACAGGAGTAGGAGAGGGTAGTTGCTTTCGAGCACAGAGGTGGGGTGTTGAGGAGTCCAGGTACATGGTCTGGCTCCTAGTCCATAATCATGAGGCCCAACTCATGCAGGGCCAGGTCCTCTGGGGAGCATACAGGGCCAAGGCGTGGGACCGGTTGGCTCATGATCTCACCAGTGCCACAGGGATTCCAAGGACTGGTGAGCAGGTCCATCACCACCATGCGGACCTGAAGAGACGCAAGCAGGACCAACTGAACCTTTGGATCCAGGAGGCCCGGCAAACACCCAACACCCCACTACTGAGTAAGTAACATTTAATTATGTATGTAAGAAATTAAACTAGCTGATATTATGGAGATGTGTATTCCAATATTACTTCATTTATATTACAGCTGCAGGTGTCCGTTCTGCGAACCGCAGAGCCTATGGCGATAGGCTGGTGCGTTGCCACCAGGCAGGTCAGTAATCCACTACCAGTAACTGTAAAGAAATATAAAAGTATGACAGTCAGCAAAAGAGTGCAGTGTAGTCAGTAAGGAATAAAATCTGCAAGTAACAGTGTGAAAGTGTATGCAAGTATTGCTTGATTACAAAACTGTGTTTCAGCCTGTAAGTTAAACCCAAAATGAAACTGTCTGACATATATTCTGAAATAAAAATGCCCTACCTGTAAGAAAATAGTACACAACCTGCAGCAGGCTGAAAAGTATAGCTGCAGAAGATGATGAAATCACATGTGTGAAATATATCCCTGTGGAAATACTGAAACATGACAGAAGTGAGACTGCTGGAAAGGATTGTAATAACTACTGGTAAAACATGTCAATAAAGCCTAGAAGTACCATCCTGAATAGTAAAATGAAAGCAAGTGAGAGAGTGTGAGAAAGTGTCATGAATCCAGCAATACAGTAGTAATAACCCCTGAATAAAGTATACTGCAGTCAAGACAGAATGAAATGCATGTGAGATTCAAAACCAAACAGCAAAATCTGTTCAAAGTGTTGCTGCATCTGGAATGTGTATCCCAAAATCTGGATATGTTGCTCTCAGTCTGCAATATGCAGATAGGATGATTGTCTGATATACCAAACATCCACACTTGTCTACAGCTATATAAAGCAAATGTAGCAGGATGATGTAGCTGAACAAAGCTAGATATGAATGTGTATGAAGAACCATAAAATGTATATTGATGTTGCAGTAACAGTCCTATCACCAAGTTGAAATAGTTATCATATAGGAAACTGTAGTTAGAACAGTAGTGTGTATATAACTGTAGCTATTAGAAATGTACAGCATATGTATTGTTATTCGAAGGTGTTAATATTACTTTCTTTACCCCACCCTATAACCACATATAACCCATTCCACGTGAAAATGGTATGTGCAATCACAATTAACACCCCTGGACGTTTGTCCTGTTGGGTCATATATATTTGCATGTCCGTTGATGCATCTGCCCTGTTCATACATCCACACCTGATGGCCTGTTGCCATCAATTAACCCTGCATGTTGTTGGACTGTGTATTTCTGTTCAAATTATGCATGTGTTATGCACGCTGTTCAATGGTGTGAATATCTGGGTGTTTGGTTAATGGGAATACTAATGCATGCTGTTACAACTAATTGTGAATGGTATTATATGTCACTAACCCAAACTGTCATGACATAATGCAAAACATAGGATGACAGGGAAGGCGGGTTCCAGCGGACCCACCTCTCCCACCTCAGCTGGCGAGTGCACCTGGCACTAGTGCCGAGTCCGGACCCTCCTCCGGTGGCCCTGTGCCACCTGCGGGTGGAAGCGCTGCAGGGGATGGGGCTCACCCCCCCTCTGCAAGTGTGGCCGGAGGAGAACCACCACTCACCCTCCGTAGCGTCCGGACTGTGGTGCGTAGGGAGATTCGGGACTCTGTTCTCGAGCCCCTATGCCAGCTCGAGGCATGGGTGGCGCAACTAACGGGCATGCCTGTTGCCCCGCCTACACAGCCCCCAGCACAGCCCTGTCCTGGGCAGTGAAGGAACAGTGGCAACTGCCTATGGGTGGGGATATCAGTTCCACTGTTGCCATCTGTGGGCTCATGGGCTCTGGATATCCAAACCTCCGTCCCCGTCAATTGTAAACCCCCACACGTGTCATACACAGCCCCTGTATGCATCTTGTTTGTCTTGTCTGTTTACCTACCCAACCTACCTCCCCAGCTGTACTGACTTCCTTCACCTGACATACCACTCTCACCTGAAAAAAAAAAAAAAGGGCACTCTGTACCCACAAAAAATTACGCCCCATACATAGCTGCCCATTCCGCACACATGTCTGCTGGACATGGAACCTATCAATTACAATTGGCTGTACAACAAGTATTATTGTTGTCCTGACACCTCTCTCAGGGGTGGAAGGTTTCAAATGTCACACCAAATTACATACATATGCACAGCTGTTGCTGATGAAGAAATGGGCAGCTATGGGCCTTACCTACATCCCTCCTGCACATCCCAAGCTTGTTTCCCTACTGTCTTACCCTCTTTGTGACCCCTTTTTCACCACTTTCCTGTCTCCCCATTTTCTTTTCTTTCAAAGAAAATAAGCAGGTGTGCGCAAGAGTAAGCACGTTTAAGCGGTTGTAAGCGGGTGTGCGCGGAGCTAAACGCCAGTGCGCATGCGTGAGCTCCATGCAAACCAGCGCTAACCTGGTTACAACTGCTTAAAAGTGCCTTAGTCACTTTGATTGACAGGTCTTGTAGTCAGTTCAGAAGCAAAATAAAATCCCACTGGCAGTCCCGAACCCAGGACCTTGGAAACAGTAGTCTGCATGACTTACCACTAAGCCATGACTCTTATACAAGAACATTGTGCTAAAATAAATATATCATGTAATAGTAGGAATGAATGTAAAGGGAATATAGATGTGTAGTACACAAAGCATGCCATTTAGAATTACTATCAAAACTAGTGGATTTCCACAATAGTAGTGTGTGAACAGAAACAGCCATGCTAGTTGGAAGCTAGTAGGTAATAATGTCACTATAGCACCTTGCAAGCCACACACATACTCACAGCAGGATAATCACTGCCCATACCCCACAACCTCTTACAGGAACACATCTGGACCAAGTAATAAAATATGTGGAGCAAAGGCCCAAAACCAGGGACACATTACAAATAATGTTACAACAAACGCAGACAGTTCAGAGAGTAACAGGGTCTGCACTTTGTGGGATGTTTGGAAGGGTATGAAGTCTGAAACTTGAATGTTTGTCACCATATTCTGACTTGAGCCCAGAGTGATTTGCCAGAAAAAGGTGTGCATGAGATATTGACCAAAATATGAGGCAGAAATGTGGACAACCTGCAAATATCTGTACACATGACGGGTCTGACACCACCATATTTGAATAGTTAAGAGCCTAGACATAGCAACAGTGAATGACTTACAGGGATGCCCCACAGACTCCATGTGAAATGTACAAACAGTAGGCAGAAAGGTGTAACACATGCAATGGTAACTATGGAGTCCTGAAAGTATTCACCACTTGCATGGCAGAAAAGTGTAGTAATACATATGCTCATGCTAACCCACAGTCACAACTGCAGCATACCAGACATTTTAATGGGTGTACCCCACTGATATGTACCATTCCATGAGGCACATAACAGATGAGCCTGAAAGTCTCTGGGGCCTGCTCAGCAGCATACTCAAATACCCTAATAGATGTCAAGGCCCACACCATGGCCAGACCACACTGCATGCTGTAACACCCTAGCAGATATAGCAAGCATTCCAAGGTGTGAATGTACATGGAAAATAGGAAAGCTACAGCAGCACACTACAGTCAGGACACCTAGCAGGCATACAAGTAGTGACTGTAAAGGGCAACTATTGAAGCCTTAGCAACAAAGTGCAAGCAAAAGTGAAAGGAAAGCACACACACACACACATTAACAGTAGTAGTAGTTGTAGGTGTCAGTGTACATACACAGTTAGTACAGGAAACTGGAGAAATGAATGGAGGAATGTTAATCTACAACACACCTGGAAATATGAGAGAGATACCAACCTTTACACTCACAGAACATTGTCCACAGCATAACAGCATGGTCCCTGCCCTTAAAATCTGAAAGGGCTACGCCTATCTCACATACCTTTTTATAGCACTGTTCTGAAATCACAGTGAGAACTGCAATCAGTACACAACTGGCTGCATGCAATTAGCAAATGCTGGCTAACAATTGGTGCAGAGGCCATCACATGGGCATATGCAGATACCTACAAAAGTATGCTGTACTCCCAGTCCACACATGCAATACTTTCATTGCACCCTGAGAAGGACGTGAGAGACAGACAGACAGAGAGAGAGAGAGACAGAGACAGAGACAGAGAAAATTGCAATTAAGCAGACACAAACAAATTGTTCAGCAACAGCCACCTGAAAGCTGACAACTGGGAAGTGGAGCAGCAGGACAGAGAACCAGATGGCAACACAAGCAGCTGTGACAAACACAGGTAATGTAAAGTAATACTATAAAGGTCTACATACTGTGAACCCTCCATATGTGTCATTGGTCTGTATCCATATGTATATGAAGATGTGTAAAGGGCAGGGGACATACAGCAACTATCAGTGAAGGCTGTACATACATTTGTATGTGAGAGCATCTATGTGCACATATCAATGTTGGTTGATTGTAGGTTGTAGTGCCATGTACAAAGTAGGTTTCACAGTTATGTATGTTTAGCAGTATGTTAGTGTGTGTATACAGTATGGTAGACAAACATGTTGATATACCTGTCTATCATATGGATACGTATGTATGTCAACATATGTATGTGTATGTATATATATATATATATATATATATATATATATATATATATATATATATATATATATATGATATGCATATATGTATACATACATAGAGAGAGAGATGTAGGAATACATAGACAGATGTAGATAGAATATTGTACAAACATATATATGTAATGCACACATACAGATATAGATATATGTAGATACATATACATAGACAGACTGATCTGACTATCTACAGGTATGACTGTATATGACGACCTTCAACACCCCCTCTGTCACTCTCACCCCCTCTGTGTCCCCCCCTCTCCACATCTATAGCAATATATGTACATCAATATATATATATATATATATATACCCTGCAATAAACCACACAGTGTTAAGAAGCAAGACTCCCCATGAGTACATGTCACACATACCCCTGCTGAATGTTAGTCAGATAGGTAATATGCCATATGAGTCACCCTGTGTAACTGTGTGACAGCAGCAGGTACCATCACACCACATGTGTCACAATGGTCAGGGTAGCAGAACAGTACGCTGCTGTAGTCCCAGGGGCAATAGCATATTGTATAGTATTGTATTGTAATGTAATGTATTGTGTTGTATTGTATTGGTATGTTGAGGTGCCTCCTTCGTGGAGTGGAACCACTGCTGCTGTGCGCCAGTGTACAGGTACATATCCTGTAGTCAGGCTAGTGTTACATAGCACTTCTATATGTGTGTTTAGCTCCTGTCAGAGTTTATGTAGCATGCAACTGGGGATACCATCAGGTCCCATTCATGTTGTGTATTCTGCTGTCCTGAGGGTGGCTCTCACCTGGACATCTGTGATGACAGGGAGGTTACAGTCAGCTGGGATAACTATGTCTTATTTTGTGGGAGAGGGCGGGTGACACCTGCACTGAACCTGTCTGCCACAATGTTGTCAATATCTGTGGTGTCAGTGAAATATGTGTTGTTGTGTACTAACTATGGGCATAGAGGATGGATCCTGACCAGGTTGCTAACATAACTGAAGAAGGCCTTCTGGTTATCTGTAGTGTCCCTCTTGATTTCCCTCTCAAAGTTGCCCATGGATGTTTGTATGATGGAAAATAGATCCTTACTAGTGCTGCTCAGACATGCCCTCCCTTTATGGAATTATGCTCTGTCTTGCAGTAGCTTCCATCTTCTGTAATACAATCTGTCTATGGCTGGGGTCCACCAGACAGGATGCTGTCCCTTTGTGGAGAGTGTCTTGGTCATATATGGGATTGCATGATCCATGCATTCTCGGAGATGTCTGTAGAAAGCAATTGTGTAGGGGTCAGCATTGTGGGTTGTATCTGCCACTGGCCCAGTGGGCTGAAAGGATACCATGTCACTGTTACAAAGTGTAAAGTTTGCATCTGTAATGTTATTCACTATAGTCGTTTGTGCTGGTGGTGGAGGTGGGATATGTATATCCAGGGCAATCAGTGTGTGGTCAGCTCACAGTAGTTGATGATGTAGGCCATACAGTACCTAGATACAAACCCCCAGAGTGAGGAGGTGCTCTTGACCTGAATCAGTGTTCTGACTGCTGGGGTTTGGTAGTATGTCGTATGGAGTGTGCCAGGTACTGTTGCACAGTTGCTGGCTGAGCACTGATACCTGGCCATTTACATGTGTATCCACCAATAGACAGACAGATGCTACATATGTGAGATATGTTGTATCATAACAGTCGAGTAGCATGTGTAGTATGTGTGCCAAATTCTGCTGACATATATTGCTGATATCAGGTTATTTTCTTTCTCAGGTACATGGCCCACCCGCGGAATCCCACTTACTCCACAGCTGAGGATGAGGAGATACACCAGAGCCTGGTGCGGATTATGCAATACTCTTTTCCGCACCAGCCGGAATCAGCAGGAGAGGGCTGCACTGTGGCAAGACCTTGTCCATCGGGTAAATGACATAGGCACGCATAATAGGACATATGAGCAGGTGCGACATCAGTGCAGTGATTTAATCAGACATGTCCATCAGCGTCGTCGGATATCCACAGGCAACAGGTCGCCACAGGTGGTGGGGTACACATCCCCACTCACCAGACTGGAGGGACTACTCATGAGTGTAGTGGCTCCAGTCTGCCAGCAACAACAACAGCAGCAGACATGCATTATGATGGAGGCTGGAGCCACGCAGCAGCAAGACAGTGAACGTGCAGGTAATATGCCATATGTATAGTTGACTGTTGTGTACACTGGTAGTTAATGCATGTGTGAGGTGTGTCCTTGGTTTGTAGCTGTCACCATAGTATTTAATGTGCAAGTGTGATATCCTCAATATTAGCAGCTGACCTGTGAAAGGCGACTGTTGTACTACTGACCTGTATCATACTCAGTAACAATGGCACAGTTGTGCCCACTGACATTAGTTTCTTCACGTCTGCAGGTCCCTCTGGTATAACAGCAATGCAGCCTATCCATGCTGGTGAGTGTGTATTAACAATTCCTGTAATAGTCTTGATAGTAATAGTACTATTTGGCTCACTTAGTAGTGCTCTTTGTATGCATGTAGGTGTGTCTGTGTCTGTGTGTTGATATCACGCATACTGAGTACTGTACAATTGTGTGAAACTGTGTGCATGTGTGCACCTGTGCACATGTGCACGTGTGCATGTGTGCATGTGTGCACCTGTGCACCTGTGCATGTGTGCATGTGTGCATGTGTGCACCTGTGCATGTGTGCACCTGTGCATGTGTGCATGTGTGCACCTGTGCATGTGTGCATGTGTGCACCTGTGCATGTGTGCACCTGTGCATGTGTGCATGTGTGCATGTGTACATGTGTGCACCTGTGCATGTGTGCACCTGTGCATGTGTGCATCACTGGTAATGTGTAGACATTGTAAACTGTGTTTCCTGTTTCCCTCCCACAGGTTCTGGTGCTGCTCTGGTGTCATGTAGCAGGGAACCTGAATCAGGTGCCGTGGGTACTGATAATGATGACATCTGTGTAATGGCACAGGAAGGTATGCCAGGGTCCGCCATTGGTCAGCCGATTGACAGTACACAGCTGTCGACCCCATCAATGCGCACAGTTATCCTGCCAATACACCCTTTGTCACCAATGTCCCTAGGTGATGGACAGCATACAGTGGGCATTGACCAGGGTAATGTGGTATCTGTGGCACATGCCTCCCACACAGCAGCCATGGGCATGGCCCAGAGATGGTACCACACAGACAGATGTCCAGGGGTTCTCGTGGGAGCATCCGTGGGCGTACTGCCCCTGTCAGACGTGCCCACAGAGGTCTTACAACCTCAGCTATGTTTCGGGCTGTCATGCAGGCACAGTCACGTATGGAACGGTACACCAGACAGGGTCTGAGGGAGCTGACAGCATGTCGCACAGCCATGACTGACAGTATGCGTGACATTGCGGCTGCCATCCGTGATTTCACCGATGTCATAGACAGACGTTGTGGGGACATATTAGACCGGTTCCACAACTACATGTCCATGAGCCAGGGCGATGGTGGGCGGTTGAGGCATCGACGTGGCCATATGCCAGCAACAGCAGCAGCTGGCAGTCGTCGCGGACGACAACAGGGCGCTGCCCCGTAGTGCCAGCAGCAGCCCCAGCAATGCTGGGTCTGTGCTGTCATCAGACCGCCCCAGGAGACCACGTGCACGTGGCTCTGGCCAGGCCCGACAGGGATCTGTGTCCAGTCAATGAACACCTGCTTCTGATGACAGTACCCAGTCTGGGTTGGTACTGGATACGGTCCGTAGCACCCTGCAAGGCACAGGTACCGTGTCCGTGGCCAGAGACACTGATCTGTATGACCTGGCAGGTACAGTCTGTGGCTGTCCACAAACACCAGTATATGGCAGCCATGAGGTGGAACTGTGTGCATCCATACACACATGCGAATTGACAACACCTAGGGCTACCGCATGCACACACTGCATCAACATTGCCCCACCTTCTACTGCTGTCCCTCACCAACACACATACACATACATGTCAATTGGTGGTATCGGTGGCTGACTCAGGCATACCAAGTTCACACCCTGTGCATATGATGAAACTGTGCCACCTCCTGCAATCTGTAACAACTGTGCAGGTACAGGTTAACATGTTGCTGATGCACAGGGTGACCACATAGATGTGTAGTAATAGTATCATGTTGTTAACAGTACTGTGTGCTGAATTAATTGTGGGTATATCACAGCATGCCTGATGCAGTAAGTGTGTGATTGTCATGTCCTGTTGTCTACACCCATGGTAAGTACCATAGTGTATCATCTGCACATGTTGGCATACTGGTGGTAATGATGTCAACAGAAGGCTACATACATAGGTAGCACAGGGGATAAGGTAATGAATGTAGTAATACGCAATGATGGACATGTAAATTGCAAGTGGCATGTTGCCCACACTGGACTCTGCAATGCAGATGTTTGAGGATGTTGATATGTGTGCAGTACTACACGACTGGTACAGGACACACAGGAGCACCCTAGCACTGCATGCTCACATCTCATACCATGCTAGACAGCCCCAACACACAAAACTAACTGTCACAGGAGGGAGAGTCCCCATATATGTCAGGGATACTGTGGTGGCAGGCCAGGTAGCATACATCCTACTAAGTATGGAACCACTGAGTGAAGGCTCAGTGTCTGTTATTTGACATGTGTATTACTGCAGGTATGAGCACATGGGTTTCCATCCAGTTATTGTACATCCTGACAGTACATGGTCTGTACACTTGTGTGCACTGAGACTGGACCCTAGCCATCTGACCCGTGTATTTCCATGTACATGTGCATAGTGCCTGCATATTTGCAGTGTTACCTACTGGAACTGGTACAGCTTGTTTGTTGTACAATGGACTACATGCAGCCCTGTTTACTGTAGCTTTGTTTGCATGCATGTTTGCTTGCAATTACCCTGGAATACTGATCACACCTGCAATGCATAGTTATAGAGCTTCTGTGGACTCCTAGTGCCATCTGCATAGCTTACTATATGTATGTCCATGTCCCACTTGACAGGATGTCACTGTTTGTCCTGTTCACATGTACATTGCCTGTGACACAGTGCATATGACTTACCTGGCATGTGTCCACGTGAGCAGTCATATATGCTACTGCTAACTAATCACAGGCACTACACCTTCACATATTCATCTTCTGTTGAACTACCTGCTTTGCTAGGGACGGCCTGCACCTGTCACCCTGGGCTTTCAGATATTGGCAAAGGCTCTTGCTACCCCATAGTGCCTATGTTAGGCAAGGCTCAAATGACAAACCCACCTTCATAGGTATCACAAGGGATAAGAAACTAAGAGTAATGCTACCCAACGCCAGAAGTCTAAACCTCCAGATGCATGCACCCAAACGCTCCTTGGCATGGAGAACATCGATATCTGTGCAGTAACAGATGCCTGGTTCAGGGCTACTGAGAGCACACCAGCACTACCAGGTTTAACCTGGTTGATTTCTTTGAAACAGTCACCAAGGCCATTGACGAGGGAAGGTGGTTCACACAGCCTACCTGGACCTCGCAAAGCCTTCACAACAATACCCCACTTGGGCATTCTAGAAGCTCACCAGCTTAAATATAAGCCCCTATGTCACTAGATGGATTGCACAGTGGCTCAAGGACAGAACCCACATGGTTAGAATTGCTGGAGCCATGCCAGACTCCAAACCAGTTACGAGTTGTGTCCCACAAGGCTCAGTCCTGGGACCTCTCTTGTTTGGTATATATTTATTGGAGGTACAGGCCAACACGGACGGACTGTGGCTGACCAAATATGCAGATGACTGCGAACTGGCCACCATAGTCGACTCTCCAGCCGACACAAGCATCTTCCAAAGGGGCATCATAGAAACAGACAACTTGTGCCAGAGCCATGGCCTTCAGCTGAACAGTGTTTAGAAAGGGAAATGTGCATCCTGTAGTCTGTTCACCTAGTTGCCAAAAGGGACATTTTCCTCACACACACTAACCCCTCAGCCAAAGCACACACTTGCCAATTGCAGGATTCAAACCCCTATCTGACTATGTTATGACACTTGAGACAGACACATTAGCAGAGTGTGCTATTCACATTACTGGGAAGTTTTTCTTCTCTTGCTGTACTTATAGGGTGCTGACATCATCAGTGTTTAGAAAGGGAAATGTGCATCCTGTAGTCTGTTCTCCTAGTTGCCAAAAGGGACATTTCCCTCACACACAAGAACCCCCCTCAGCCAAACACACACACTTGCTATTTGCAGGATTCAAACCCCTACCTAGCTATATTATGACACTTGAGACGGACGCATTATCAGAGCGTGCTATTCACATTACTGGGTGGGTTTCCTTCTCTTGCTGTACTTATAGGGTGCTGACATCATCAGTGTTTAGAAAGGGAAATGTGCATCCTGTAGTCTGTTCACCTAGTTGCCAAAAGGGACATTGTCCTCACACACACTAACCCCCTCAGCCAAAAACACACACTTGCCATTTGCAGGATTCAAACCCCTATCTGACTATGTTATGACACTTGAGATGGACACATTAGCAGAGTGTGCTATTCGCATTACTGGGAGGTTTCCCTTCTCTTGCTGTACTTATAGGGTGCTGACATCATCAGTGTTTAGAAAGGGAAATGTGCATCCTGTAGTCTGTTCACCTAGTTGCCAAAAGGGACATTGTCCTCACACACACTAACCCCCCTCAGCCAAAAACACACACTTGCCATTTGCAGGATTCAAACCCCTATCTGACTATGTTATGACACTTGAGACGGACACATTAGCAGAGTGTGCTATTCGCATTACTGGGAGGTTTCCTTTCTCTTGCTGTACTTATAGGGTGCTGACATCATCAGTGTTTAGAAAGGAAAATGTGCATCCTGTAGTCTGTTCTCCTAGTTGCCAAAAGGGACATTTCCTCACACACACTAAACCCCCTCAGCCAAACACACACACTTGCCATTTGCAGGATTCAAACCCCTACCTAACTATGTTATGACACTTGAGACGGATGCATTAGCAGAGCGTGCTATTCGCATTACTGGGAGGTTTCCCTTCTCCTGCTATACTTATAGAGTGCTGACATCATCAGTGTTTAGAAAGGGGAATGTGCATCCTGTAGTCTGTTCTCCTAGTTGCCAAAAGGGACATTTCCCTCACACACACACTAACCCCCTCAGACAAACACACACACTTGCAGGATTCAAACCCCTACCTAACTATGTTATGACACTTGAGACAGACGCATTAGCAGAGCACGCTATTCGCATTACTGGGAGGTTTCTCTTCTCCTGCTGTACTTATAGAGTGCTGACATCATCGGTGTTTAGAAAGGGGAATGTGCATCCTGTAGTGTGTTTTCCCAGTTGCCAAAAGGGACATTTCTCTCCCACAGACTTACACACACTGAGCATTTGCAGGATTCAAACCCCTACCTAACTATGTTATGACACTTGTGACGGACGCATTAGCAGAGCACGCTATTCGCATTACTGGGAGGTTTCCCTTCTCCTGCTATACTTATAGAGTGCTGACATCATCGGTGTTTAGAAAGGGGAATGTGCATCCTGTAGTGTGTTTTCCTAGTTGCCAAAAGGGACATTTCTCTCCCACAGACTTACACACACACCAACCCCACTCACTCACACACACTGAGCATTTGCAGGATTCAAACCCCTACCTAACTATGTTATGACACTTGTGACGGACACATTAGCAGAGCACGCTATTCGCATTACTGGGAGGTTTCTTTTCTCCTGCTGTACTTATAGGGTGCTGACATCATCGGTGTTTAGAAAGGGGAATGTGCATCCTGTGGGGAGGCAGACGCCAAGCACACTCTGGCTAAGCTGTCATTCCCTAGGGCAAACAGCCTAGTGTTGACCTCTACACCCATATGTTTAATTGTCAAATGCACATTATTTGTTGCTGATAGACTGTTTGCACATCTTTATTGCCATAGCATTCCCTGTTTGTATGAACAACTTGTGCATCTGTGGAAGATGTTTGCATATGGGAGGGATCCACTATATCACGTATGTCTCTGTAGTCATTTAACTGTGTGCACTGGGCAGACTGCTGTAATGTGGTTGGTTCCTGGAATAACACGTAAAAATACCAGATATGTGTGTCCAACTGCTAAACTGAGATTTGGCCTAAGTGTGTGAGCATGCCCAGTTCAGCCTTCCCATGGCATGTTGTCTGACATATGTCTCATTTATCAAAGTGTGTGAGCATGCCCAGTGTGAGCATTCCATATGTTGGACTCTGCAGCCCACCACATTTGTGGATGAGTGTGAACTTCAACAAATATCACCCGTTTATGGTTGTGTGTTGTGTGTCATGTTGTGTAGTTACTGTACAACTGCTTTGTGTGTGAACACAACAGGATTATACTGTGCCTGCAGTGTTTGCATGGGATACTTTGCATACAGTTGTCAACATCCTTTCACACTGACCTAACACTGTAGTACTGTATAGTGTACTGGTAGTACTTTGACTGTGGTGGACAGTATCCTGGGCTTTAGTGCTATCACTGCTTTACATTTCGATAGTGAGCACAACAGCCTGGTTAGGGGCCAGTTGTGTACATCTGACCATGTTGCATTCTGTTCAGATATGAACTACTTAAACCAGGCTTGTCCAACATTGGTAGTGTATTCCACAACATAGGTGTACATTTGCAAACACTAGCGATGTGCCCTAGTCCATGTCTAATGCTAGTTGGAGAGTGTGTTTGTCCTTCAACACACATTGTAAGTGGAGTTTGCCATGACATATGTCATGGTTAGTATACTGTGCCTCTGTCTACCTGTGACATGACAGTGATACCCAGGATAAAGCTACCATCTCCCATCCACTCATCAAGATTCCTATTGAGGAAGATTGATAAGTGACTCTATGGGTAGCCTGTACTGGGAGTTCACTCATGGGTGGGGTGGCTTCTGTGTTATGGATCATGCAGTACAGCTTGTCCTATGTAAGTCAGTGCTGGGGTTCAGGTCTCTCATGTGCATAGCTCACTGCCATTCAGATTGTACAAGGTGCAGCATGTTTATTGATACCAGCAACACAGGCAACACATGGCATCTGTGCAAGCTCTTTGATACTCCTGGTGAGGTACTGTTGGGGACTTTACGGTTGATGGAGGTGTCTGCTGAGGTACATCCCACAGGGGCTATTGTAGTCAATTGTACCGCTGATGAAGGATGACTGCAGAGCCACAATGACCTCCCTTATCTAGATCTGACAACCTTCATGATTAGGTGGGTATATGGTATGTTTCTGTAAACACTACAGCACATGTTTGTCCAATGCAGGATATCTATCACCTTGTGTCCCCAGGTCTCTCATTACATGTTAACTACATAATGGGTTAACACCTATGTGGTAATTGGTGGGCACTTACTGTATATCCACGGGGTTGACTATACACTTTTCTGCAATTAGCTTGCTGACATGGCTATGGCACCAGTTGTCTGTTTCTATGTGGCCCTTTTGTGGGATGCTTGTGTCAGCTGGTGGATCATATGTGGTGAGCAGTTTGTAGTCCTCTGCAAACATGTTCAGACACAGTCCTTCCATGTTTGCCTGTACCTATGGGACATATATACCAGACGAGGGAGATCCCAGGACCAAGCCTTGTGGGATGCCAGTTATATCTGGTTTGTAGTCTGACATGGCTGCAGCATGTCTGACCATGTCTGTTCTGTCCTTGGTCTGGTTTGCAACCCTCTACTGACATAGGGGTTTATATTTAAGCTGGTGAGCTTATCTATAATGAACACGTAGGGTATTGTATAGAAGCCTTTGCAAGGTCCAGCTACGCTGTGTGGACCACATTGCCCTCATCAATGACCTTAATGACTGTTTCAATTGAGTCAAACATGTTTAGGGGCAGGATCTGCACTTAAGAAAGCCACACTGGGTAGGGTCCGGTGTCAGTAGGTCCCCAATATCTTTATGTCTGTGGTACATGCTGATCCTTTCCATAGCTGTGCAGACCGAGCTTCTCAGGATTCTGGGGTAGTAGTTTTCAGTATCCATTCAGGCAACACCTTTGTTGAGAAGGACCACTGTTGTTGTACACTGCTCTTTGGGTACATATTCTGTGGTAAGGCTGACATTGAGCAGTAGTGTGATTTGGCATTCCATTCATCTTGGAGTCCATGTTGCACTAAGCCCAGGACACCATCTCATACCATTGCTGCTGTGTGTTTTGCTTTGTAGATGCTGGCTGTTACCTCAGCATCTGCAATGTCAGGGGCCAGCAGTCTGCTGGGATAGATATTCTGCATTCTGGGGGTTTGCACTGCACCTGTCAGGATGTATGTTGGCAATATGTGTGTGTGTTTGTGATATTTGTGTGATTCAGAGCATATCTGTGAATTCCCAACATGGTTCCTACCATCAGTTGTGAAAGCCTTGGGATTATCCTTAGTGTCCTGTACAATTTGTATCTTCATAGGTTCATAGGTTCATACTAGGCTATCCACCCTAGGGCATTTGTTAGCCTAGCCAGAGTGTGTGTGGCTTTGCCACCCCTTGCTATGTGAATATTATGGCCATTTATGATTTGCTTTGCTGTGCCTCTGTCTGGACATGACACAGTGAAGACCCCCAGTGTAACTCTACAATCATCCATCCACTTGGCAAGATTCCTGTTGAAGAGTGTCAGTGAGGGGCTCTGCCTAACATGGAGTGGGATTCTGGTCCAGGGTGTGGGAGCCTCTGGATTATGTATCTGTCCCACCAGCACATCCTATTTCATTATTTGTTGAGGTTGACATCTCTCACTCTCACAGCTCCGATGGCTTTGAGTTTTCTGGGGTGGAGCATGTCCATTACTCCTGTGTTGGGCATGGCCTTCTACAACAGGCATGCAATGCCTCTGTGTAGGCAGTATGTGACTGCATTCAGCTGGGGTGTCTACAGCCAGGCAGCATATGACATATATTTGAGACCCTTTATCCTCTTGGTGAGGTACCTTTGAGGTCTTTCTAACTGCTGCAGGTGTCAGGTAAGGTACATCCCATATGAGGCATTGTACTAGATTATGGGTGTGATAAGAGAACAGTATAGGGGCACAATGACCTCTGTTGACGTAGATGTGAATCCTTTCCTGATACGGTGTCAAATGTAGACAGTCTTCCTAGCCACATTGGCAATGTGGGTGTCACATAACAGGTTACTGTCCACTTGTGTCCCTAGGTCCCTGGTTACTCCTTCCATACATAATGGTTTACCACCTATGTGGTAATTTGTGGTACCTTGTTTGGTATTTGGTGGGACATTCATACTGTCCAGTGTCTTCAGGACGGCTGGGTGGGGTTCCTGTGTGTGAGAGTGTGGTCTGTAGCATGCTACAGACTGTACAGCAGTCTTGCCTACAGTTAGTTGCACATGGGTGGACTCCAATGCCTTGTGCATTGTCAGTTACCTGGACGTATGGGTGTCTGTGCTGAATATGGATACTCACCCTCCTTTTATGTTTTGTTCCAGGTTTTGGGGCCATGACACATGATATGTGGTATAACCTGGTAGTGCTGGTGTGCTGTCAGGAGGCTTGCAGCAGGTTTCTGTCACTGCACAGACATCGATGTTCTCCATACTGGGATGGCCTTGGGAGCATGCATATTGGGGTTTACACATCTGGCATTGGTCAGCATTACCCTTATGTTTCTTTCCACTTATGTTTTCTAGGGTGGTGGGTCAGTCTTTTCAGCCTTGCCTACAAAAGGCTCTATGGAGGTGGCAAAGGCCTTATCCAATATCCAGATGCCCAGGGTAACAGGTGCAAGCCATCCCAAGAACAGCTGCGTGGCTTGTCAAGCATGACATCCCAAGCAGACAGACATTGGATCCCCTTGGAATGACACCAGTAAGTGTGCCACTTGCTATGACTGATCATTCCGTGTTTGTACTGTGGCATTATTCTTGGTAAGGGTAGGATGCTGCAAGCGGTGAGTGTCATACCGGCCTGGACTACATAATCAGAGAGCTCATCTATGTCTCTTTTCATGTAGTCTAGGGAGGTACATCTCAGGTCATTCACACCAGCATGGACTATGACTGCATCATATTTCTACTTGCTTTGGAGTGACCTGCATACTTCTGTTATGTGGTATTGTGGCAGCCTACAGGCAGCTTACTGTACCCTTTCCCTTGTTCAGTCTGGTGTGGGACAGCAGTGTGTCTGACTATGGAGTCACCTATTACAACTGTATCAGGCATGTTGTTTCTCCTTCTGGCCTGTGACTGTTTGGCACACCAGCTTTGTGTACTATGTGTTGCATGTGCTATGTTTGGAGGTTGTTTGATTGGGTGTCTGCTTTAGAGGCCTCTGTTGGTGTGCTGTGTTTGTAATTTGTGCCTCCGGGAATGTTTTTCTGTGTTTATGTGTTTGGTTTGCAGTTGTGATAGGTCTATGTGGGACTGTGTTTGTGGTGTGTGTGGTTACCTTCTCCTCCTGACTAGTTTTGGGAGTACTGAGTTGAGGGAGCTCAGCCTCCAGTTTGGATAGATGGTTGCATCTCTCACATATATTTGTATTTCTTGGGTGGAGTTGGGGTTGTCTGTGTACTTGGGGCAGGTGTAACATTGCCTCAGGATTCACAGATTCAACTTGTTGTGGCTGGCCTTAGTGGATTGTATGTGTGGACAGATTTTATTGCCATACTACTGATCAGTGATTACTTCATTGTTTATGTTTGCTCTATCATGTAGTAGCTTCCTCATTCTCTTGCATGGTTTGGTTATGGCTGGTGTCCACCATGCCAGATGCCTGCATGTATGGCATTGTGTCTTGTTTTAATTTAGGATTGCATAATCCAAGCATTCCTGGCAGTGTTCATGGAATGGCTGTATTACAGGTTCTGAGGTGTGGCCCATATTTTGCACCTGCACAGGACCTTTAATGGATTCCACATCAGTTTGGAGGAGTGCAAATATTGCTTTACACATGTTTTCCACTGTGGTTTTCTGGCCAGGGACTGTGGTCAGGATTTGTATATCCAGTGTGATTACTCTATGGTCTGGTTTTACCAGTGAGCAATACACTTCTCGTCTTGCCATCCAGTACCCATGTTGCTGATTATCACATCCAGTATGCTTACCCCTCTTGTGGGAGTGGTACGTTGTTCCTGGGCCTTTTGGTTTATGGATTCTATGAACTTTTGTCCTACACTGTTGGAGCTAGTATAATGCTCCCAGTCTATGTCTGGGTATTTTCAGTCACCCAATATAATGTGGTTTGGAGGACTTGATATATTCATGTATTCCAGCATAGGCCAGGTGCAGTTCCTGGTGTTGGGACAGTAGTCTGTAGCAGGCTATAAACTGGGGGCAGTTTTAGCCACTGTTACTTGACCATGGCTAGTCCATGCTGCTTTTTGTTGTGGTACCAACATAGGGGTGTGGTTATCCTTGACAATTCTTGCTAGTCACCCTCCTTTTGTAGCTTGTTCCATGTTTTGAGGCTGTACAGCACAGTATGAGGTGTAACCTGGTAGTGTTAGGGTGCTGTTGTGAGCCTTGACTCAGTTTTCTGTTACAGCGCAGATATCAACATTCTCCATACTGGGTGAGTTTAGACTGCATGCATGTTGCTGTTTCGACTTATCCCTTATCTTATTCTTATCCCTTCTGATACCTATGGAGATAGGTTTGTGTTTTGAGCCTTACCTATTCAGGGCACACTGTGGGTAACAACAGCCTTTGCCAGTATCCATACGGCCTGCACTGATAGGTGCACGCCAGTCCTAGCAGGTGGAGCATCATGTCATGCTCAGCATGTCATCCCAGACTGGCACACATTGGATCCCCTTTGACTAACTGCGATACTTCAGTCAATTATTGCACTTGATCATCTCATTGTCATATTGTGGCATGATGCTTGGTGAGGGTAGGATGTTAGTCAGGGTCCTCAGGTGTGCATATAGTACATGGTGTTACATTACTTAACACATGGCATTCATGCCTCAGGTGGTGCTGCAGGGCTGCCTCTGTCGGATGCGCATATTACACTTCCCTGTACATGTTTCTGAGCAGGTCATGTCATTGTAGGCATCCATGTTATTATTTGAGTGAGGCACAGGGGTATCATTCCCAGGGTTCCTACTGAGCCAGTGTATGTGCTATGTGTTGCCTCTTTGCCAAGGCCAGGGCATACTGGGCACGCCTCCTTCTGCCTACTGGGGCAGGCTCAGGTTGTTCCTCCTCCGAGTCACGCTCTGCCTGTGATGGCCTTGGCAATGGTGGGGCTGTTTGGCCCAGCCCTATGCTGGTCCTGCTGCAGCTGTTTTCGCAAGATCATATTATGTAGCATAGCACATACCATGACAATTTGGGTACATGTAGTTGGTGTGTACTGCAAGGCTCCACCAGATGTGTCCAGACACCGGAACCGTGACTTGAGCAGCCCAAACACACGCTCTATTACATTACGTGTTTGTGCGTGTGCCTCATTATGGCATTCCTGTTCAGGTGTGTGTGCGTTTCTGATGGGTGTCATCAGCCACGGCTCCAGTGCATAACCTGCATCCCCACTAGGTGTCCATGCGGGATGTCCCCATTGGCAAATGTCTGGTACAGCTGCGTCAAATGCCAGATGTGGGAATCATGGTAGCTCCCAGGACAGCCAGCACACACATTCATTATTATGCCCTGGGCATCACACACGACCTGGCAGTTGATGGAGGGAAGCCCTTGCAGTTGATGTATGCCCTAACCCGCTCACCGGCTGGTGCTTTGATGCGTATGTGCGTGCAGTCTATTGCACCCACTACCTCAGGGTATTCCGCTATTTGCTGGAAGAGACGCATATTGCTGGCCAATACCTCACGGGCATTGGGGAAATATACATGATCACCGACATGTGCTGACATGGCATCCAGGAACTGGTGCAGTACCCTGGAGGCTGATGCCTGTGATATCCCCATCATATCACCAGTTGGTCTCTGGAAGGTACCTGTTGCTAGTATTCTTAGGCCAACACATACCTTGGTTTCCACTGGGATGGGTTCCCCTCTGTTGGTTCTGTGTGTGAGGCGTGGCCTGCACAGCTCCACTATTTGCTGCAGGAGGTCTCTGTCCACTCTATAGCGCTCTACTATCTCCAGCTCATGTAACCCGTGGTAGGTGACCCTGGGCCTGTACACTCTTCTCCGTCTCCTCACTGTGGGTTGTCTGGCACCATCTGCATTGTCACCACCCTCAGCAAGTCGCCTATGTCTCATTATGACAGCTATGGCAGCCCCTAACATTTCTGCTCTGAGTTCAGCTTTTCAGTTTTCACTTCTAATAACTTAACTCCTGTCTTGCAGTGTCTCTTGAGAGAAACATCCTGCACTGCTGTTTGCAGAGTTTTAAGTGCTGGGCTGGGCTACTATTCTGCCTGTGTAATTGCCTGCTTCTAATTGTTTTCACCTGCTAGCTCCAGCAGTATTCCCTGCTAGCTTCCTACTAAATCTGTTGCTTCCTTTTTCCTCTCTGTTTCCTCAGGGAGGAGCCGTGTGCAGACCAGCAGAAACACGCTCACAGTGGCTTACACGCGCACACATGCTTACATGGTTCAGAATCTGCTTATTCGGGTTAAAACGCGTGCACACCAGCGCAAACAGTGTTAAACATCTCCCAACACGCTCCCACATGCTCAGTCTGCCTTACACGCACACACTGCCTTACTCGCGCTTCATGGCGCACACGCATGCATGCCCAGCAAGAAACTTTGGTGTAGGCAACAGTGTACACCTTCCATTTCTTGACTTTCTCATGCTTATTTAGTGGCACACCTCTTTCCATGATATCTGTCTGACATCTGTCATGTAACTCTGACCTCCAATGAACTGCATTTCTTTCTACCATTGCCCCCTGTGATGTCACGTATCTCCTACTCTGTTACTCCCCCTTCTGTAACTCTTACACTACTCAGACTGTGCTCATTTGCTATGTGACAGTGGAATTCAGTATCCTAACACTCATTTGCATCAGATTGCCTACTAATGCTTAGTTACATGTCTTAGACTCAGCTTCCCCCCTTAGCAACCACTACACGGTGGCCATGTTGGTTTTGGTCTGCTGGTCCCTGCACTGACATCCCATGTATTGCATAAAACCCACATTTTTGGGTTTATAACCTTAGTTTTTATGTTTTATGCAGCGCAGCCCGTTTGCACGGGGCTGCTGATCGCCGAAAAAAAAATTATATTTTTAAGATATTTGCATCAGGTTACCTTGCCAATGGCCACATATTTGGCCATTGGCATGCTGCCTGACACATATGCACCCTTTATTTGGAGCTGACATGGCTCCATTGCGTTTTTTGCAGAAACGTACTCAGTTGTCAACTGAGTACATTTCTGCAGCTAAAACGGCTCTTACACGGGCTGTTCTGGTTGACAAAAAAAAAAAAAAAACGACTGCACCACGATAAGAGGTTACTGTTAATTAAACATTAACTTTGTTATGGATAAAAATCCAAGAAGCAATAAATTCCAAATGACAGAGAGCGCTTTCGGCAGGGTCTGATGAAGGTGGGTTAATTTCTGTTCTGGGCTTCCTGGATTGCTAATCATCCTCATTTGCATGCTATTCGGCTGCAAGTGAGGTGATTAGCTTATCCACACCCACTCCGTGTAAGAGCCGTTTTAGCTTGTCTCTTACACTGACTTTGGGCTGTTCCTGGATCGCGAAGGCTGCATAGAGTCTTACACTACTCTTAGACTTCGTGCAAGCCTTTGTGAATCTGGCCCAATATGTCTATTACCATTTCTTAGTCCTACATCGTATATTGCTCCACTGAATTTGTACTTACTGTTCAAAATATAATGTAATGCTTTATAGTATATGTATAATGCTTGCATACTGTTTGTCCCATATAATTCTATATTTGTATTGTGTAAGAGTTATACTCTGTCTAGAGCTTTTCTCCTCAAGTTTCCACTGAAAATGGACTCACCTTGGCTCAGTGGACTATCCCAGTAAACAAATGCAAATAAGTAAAGCAACAGCCAGGGCAAGAACAGCAGCAGCTACAAGAAGAAGCTATGTGAGATCAAACTTAATTATGACTACACCATAGCACAGTGGCAGCTACAGCCAACAGCAGAACAGATAACACTGTAGTGCTATACAACATCACAATGAAAGTCACAGCACAGCTAAGGACAACTAACAGCAGTAAGGTCAGCTAACAACATTCTGTAGCTCACAGAGCAGCTAAGAGAAGGGTGGCAAGAACTTTTAAGTTGGTCTTCTTAAAGATGTATATGGCTAGGTATCTTATAGTCCCTGTGATCACTTGCCTAATGTTCCTGTTAGTTTAATGAGGGAACAGCCTACCAATGAAATTTAGTTTAGGCAAGTAGCACACAACAGCAAACGATTTGTGTCAATGGCGTGCATGTTGCAGCAGTGCACGCCACTTTGTAAACACACTCAGTTTATAGGAAGTTATTAAAATCTTGAAAAGCTCGAAAGAGCATATTGACCAGTAGCAAAAACTTTCTCTCTCTTTTTTAAATCTAACACAATCAGAAGTCTAGAAATAGCCTGTTTGCCTTCTCTTTCCAGAGAAAACTAGCAATTTCAAATTAAGCTCACATAATGCATACTATCAGTGTACAGCTAGCACAGTGTACTAATGTAATGAAGAAAAATGCATTTATCCCAGATCTTGTGGGATTGGAGGTGCTTTTAAGTCTATCAAATCAGGCTGCATTCAGGAGCATACCACTCTGCTTAGCAGTTCAGTGCTACACTGCTCAAACGCTCTCAACTTATAACAAGCTAGTAAAACCCTGAAAAGCTCAGAACTGCACACTGGCTGGTAAATATACATTTTTAAACATCTGAAACAATTTTAAGCCTAGGAACGTAAGTGAACAGCCATAGAGGCATGGGTCACACTTGAAAAGGGTCTTTAGACAATCTCACCCATTCAGCTAAATGAAAAATTAAAAAAAAAAAAATATATATATATATATATATATATATATATATATATATATATATATATATATATATATTATATATATATATATATATATATATATATATGACTAGTTTGTCAGAATAGCTTTGAAAACTATGTAGTGACAGCTACAGGGAGAATTAAATAATATTTCTTTGTATTGACTAGTTACAGATGAACTGCGGTGGTGGTGCTGCGGTAGCGTTGTCGCCTCACAGTAAGACGTTGTCCTGTTCGATTCTCAGCTAAAGAGTCTTCTGTGTGGAGACATGCGTGAATGGGCGTACCTTCATTGAAGGTTGTGCGTCAGGGCTGGCAACTTGGCACGTAAAAATCTACTGCCAGTTATTAGCGGACTGGAGTTCCGATGTGGCGACCCCTAACCGGGAAAAGCCGAAAGACACAACAACAACAATATTGACTAGTTACAGATGTTTCATTTCCCTGCACTTTTGTTTTGCTGTACCAAACACAAATAAGAGGAATATGACTTTGTTTATAATTATCAGTTGCCTAACATGGGGCAGCATCTACAACTGCCATTAATTGTCACTCTGCTCTGAGTGGAGAATAAGCTTAGAATGATAACATATGAGTGTCAGTTAATTTCTGATGACACAATTAGGGTTCTCAGTTCTACAGAAATGACAAGCAGTTAAAAGTTACAAATCATAATTTTAACACTTTGCTCCCTACCAAAGCACAATTTATTCATTTGTTTCACAGCAAAGTATGTGGGCTGTACAAAAGACCCTGTTTATCAATTTCCAATGATCCAGGCCAAATATATAAATGCACATCACTAAACAGGTTTAACAGAGTAAGATTAGTAGCTTATAAAGCATGATCATGAGGATATTCCTTATGGCATTTACAAGCACATAGAAACAGAGACATTGCTAAAGAGTGATTAGATTAATAATAATGGGAGCTATACAGTTATAATAGTGAATGTAAATAGGAGCTACTAAGCTAAAGTAAATATTACTTTAGTGAAACATAAAAGATAGCCAGTTACAACTTTTCTTTCTGTATAGCTGTAGTGCTATTTTCTTGGAGACTTTTATGTTTAATTTCTAAAACCATGTTTCTAATAAATATGTATATCTTGAGGCCCAAAATATGTGATAGTAACTTAAAACTGAGTTACACGGCGTAGCTTGAACTTCAAAGTAAAACTTTTCAGAAAATAAAATACTGGCATCGAATCCACATGTGATATTTCACTTTGAGTGTAACAAAATAAATATTATTTTTTATAAAATAAGGAAAACAAAATTACATATGTCATTATATGAATGGTATCAGCAGGAAAAGGATTCATTCCATTTGTTATCTGAAAATAGTCTTTATACAAAGTCCCTTTGAGACACTTTCCTTTAGCTATATTTAATACATATATTTATGCTAATGTGCAATATCTTCAAGGAACAGTCATTATCTCACTTACTGTACATAAAGCTATATATTTTTGATGGGTTTAAGTAAGTTTTTTCCTCATCTGATAGACTTTCTGATTTTATCATTTACTGCTGTACACCATACATTGTTGTGATAATATTTACATATGTCTGCAGTGATTATTCAGCTCCTTAGGTCTGGTCTGGACACTGGGAGAGCAGGACTGGTGCTTTTATTGCCCTTTTTTATGGCAACAAGCAATTAAGAAGCTCAAGCTCTTCCCTGATCAGATCCCATTGCCACCTGCAAAGACAACAGCCTCTCCTTTCAGAGCTCAACCAATAAATTCCAGGTTTGCTGTTTTATGTGTGCTTTCTACTTGCAGATATGTGTTTTGTTAGTATTCTAGCTATCACTATTGAAACAGCTTCCTTTCTGACCTTTTAGAGTTTTTTACAATTCCTGTCCCCCTTCTGCATGGGTAGGGCCTCTGCCAGACAAACTTGTCGACATGGGCTGTTCCAGTGTGTGGAAAGAGGTGCTTATGGCTGAGACTATCCCCAGAAAACCTAATAGGATTTTACATATCCCCAAAGACAGGCTGTTTTTGAGCAAAGGATCCCTTCCCTCTTTGGACTGTATTGTTCTGGCTTTGGCTTCCAAAAAGAATATCCCTGAGAATGCTCAGTCCACTTTTCCTCCCAGTAAGAAATCTAGATTGATGGACAGGTTAGGGAAGCATGCCTGTGTGTCATGTACATTTTCAGTTTAAGCCTTAAGGGACAGCTGTCACTTTGAAACAGCTATCATCAAGTGATCTATGCTCTCGGACAGAAACTCAAGTGACCACCATGAGGACAATTTCTTCTCTGATCATGCATCTTATTCATAAGATGACATATAAATTACTAAGGTCAGCAGGATCAGGTCTAGCTGAGATTGATGGACTTTCAAGGACCACTTCAAAATGACATTCACTAATGCCCCATTTGATGGCATATTGCTGTTCGGGCAGCAAGTAAAAGATAGGCCTTAGAAAGCGGGCAAAATGCTGTCTGTGGTTGGGATTAAGTTTAGTTTCTTCCAGCACAACCAAAAAAGAGCTAAGATTTTATGGTTCTGCAAGTTCCAACTGCATCATCAGAGACACAATCAGATAAACTCTAGGTTGTCGAAGAGAGTTTTAGACAGGTCAGTGAGCCAGAGGTAGAGGCAGTTCAAACAACTAGGGATTTAGGGGGATCCTTTTAGGGATTTCACTTAGATGATCCCTGAAAGGTTGCCAAACTGCCCCCTCTGGTGTTGGTTGGGGGGTGCATCTCCTCACATGTTCCTGTGTGGATGGCCTTCACAGCAGACTCATGGGTAATAAGAATCATATCCAGAGGTTATTTTACTCCCATTTCTACAATCCCCACCACTCAATCTGTCTTACCTCCCTATAGTACCATGCAGACAGAGGCAGGCAGCAAAAAAAGAAGTTCAAGCACATCTCAGCAAAAGAGCCATTCAGAGGATGTGGATTTTACTCTAGATTTGTTTTTCTGGCCAGAAGACTCAGAACCCAAGGCTGATGCTGGATCTCATTTGGCTCAACAAATATGTTGAGGAGGAGACTTTCCGGGTGATCATGGTGCAGTGAATCATACCATATCTACTGTCAGGAGACTGGATGTGCTCTGTGGACCTCCAGGATGCTTATCTGCACATAAAACTGACCCAGCTTCCAGGAAGTTCCTTCTTTTAAAAGTGGGAACCAGTCATTTTCAATTTCAGACTCTGCTGTTTGGACTCACCATAGCCCCCCAGGTGGCAGCAGTCTCAGTGCACATGTAACTTCAAGGGTTATGTATTTTTTCATATTTGGACCATTGTCTGATGGCAGCCACTTTGGTGGAGTGGCGGGTGGATGCAAGGCAGTACTTGCTCCAAATCTGTCAGTCCTTGGGAATTACTATCAGCCAGTCTAAATCCACTCTTCAGCTGTCTGAGGACCAGGTATTCATAGACTGTCATATAAACTATTTACAGTTACTGGCAATACTTCACCAAGAGTTACAGCCGTAACACAATTGATATTACTAGACAAACCTTCAGCAGAGGCAGATGTCCCTCCTTATCACTGTTGCAGTATTCTTTATTCTTGGGATATTCTAATGTCCGGCCAGTATATCAAAATTCTTTACACTTTACAGGCATCATACATCAGAAGCAAGTCATATATGCATGGCATAAGGTACATATGTGATGTACAGACATCAAATTCCAAGAACTTCTTTGTCGCCAGTCAGAATGCTACCTCTGAATTCGGGCTGTATGCCATTCACTGAGCTGGTTCTTCTACCAAAGCTTTTACAGATAAGTGCTATGCTGGGGTTCCTTACTTTTTTTTCCTCTTTGTAGTTTGTTTAGATGTCATCCAGGAAGGGAAAATGTGTGTGAGAGGCAGATTCCCCATAAAGATAGATACGTAAAATGCATTTTTTGTTTGGATGTTATGGAAGACCAAATTCAGAAAAAAAGCACTTTCTGAATCTGCTACTGTCCAGCCTCCACTGGACATCTCCATCAGGTTGGATGAAGAACATGAGAACCGTTTGTGATGATGTCAGTTCCCTCTCCCAGATGGGAGGCTGACAGGAAGCTGTCTCCTCGCAGATCTGCTGAGGCTGTGTATGTTTGTTACAGATGTAGAGGGGGAATTGAGGTTGATTATGTCTAAAGGGTTTAGGGAAATTCTCCAATTTTTAGTTAGGGAAGAGGTGTTTGGTACCCTCATTAAATCTAGGCAGGGGTCTGGACCTCCTAAATTTGTTATAGCAGATGTTCCTTTAAAAAATAAACAGAAAACCAAACATGTGACTCCTGTGGCCAAGAATCCTCACAAAGAGTGATTGGTCATTACTTTGGGATTGTTTAATGCCCTTATGGCCATGAAAACTTCACAATGGTTGTCTGATCCTGCTTCTGCTCCCTGGTCCTTCAGCCCTTCTAAGGGACCTAAGGATTTTGATTCTTCTGATGAGTATGGATTCTGGTGAAGAATCCTTAACATATTCCTCTCAGATCCACTCTCCTCTTGCCTTGGGGTTTGATGAAGAAGATTCTTTCCCCCGAGTCTCCTTTTGAAGAATTATCCATTGGGGATGTAGTGTTCCATATAGTGGAACACTTTAAGTGAGACCGTTCCCAGGTTTGTGAGGTTCAGCAGAGATATTATGAACTCTTGCAAATGGACTCACCCAGAAATTTTACAGTCTTTCCTGTCTTAGCTGCCCTTTTGGATGCATTTACAGTAGCTTCTCAAGCTTCTGACACTCAACCTTTACCTCCAAAAAAGCCAGACAGATTTTATCAAGTTCATGAGGATCATAAATGCTTGTATAAAAGTCCTTCATCTCTTCCTGCCGTTGTTTCCATATCCACATATAAGCCATCCAAACTGTTTTCCTCTTCCAAGCTTTTACATTCTGATAAGGACAGCCATGCTATGGAGCTATGGAAAAATATGTACATATGCTACTTTGACTTTTAGAGCCATTAATTGTCAAACCCACATAACTAGATATATCCTGGGTCTTCTCTCCCAGTTGGGGGGGGGGGGGTGACTAATATGTCTGATTCGGATAGCAAGACTTCTGCTCTTTCTCTTCTGAGCTTTGCCTCTCATGTAGCTCGCTATTCCATTAAATGCAGCTATATTGCAGCTGATGCCTCTTCTAGGACAGCTACATCTGGTTCTGTCATAAGGAGACAATGTTGGTTGCACCATCAAGTCTTACCTGAGAACATTAAGGCCATACTTTTAGATTCTTCCTTAGACCACCAGAATCTTTTTGACACTACTACTGCAGAATTGTTTAAAACTCTTCAGAATGAGGATAAGGTTATGCAAGACCTGAAGCTAATTTTTGTTTCCCCTGTACCTAAGTTTCAGGGGAACTATCCATCTAAATTCTCGTTTGCTCTTAGGCAGCCCAGGCAACCTGCTAGGAGCAAGATGGTTGCTGAGAGGATTTTGCCAGACAAACCCAGTCAGACTTCTAAAAGCCAAAAACCTTCTTTTCATGACAAATCTGCGTCAATCTGTCATCCAGCCTCCCCTTCCTCTCGATCAGATTCCTCTGTCCCTCAGGCTAACCCTTTCTTTTTTCTGTTTGTCAACAGATAACCACAGATGACTTGGTTCTCGCCATCATCCAACATGGTTATTTTATGGCTTGGAAGTCCCTTCCTCTATGTCCAGGCCTTCCTCAGCCACTTCCTTGCCAGCTTCCTCATTTTCCTTTGTTTCTGCAGGATCTGGTGGAACAGGGAACCATCCAATCTGTTCCTTTGTCTCAGCATTTTTATCAAGAATGTTTCATGGAGGCATCTTAGGCCTATCTTTTCTCAACAACTTTCTCAAGATTCCTTCCTATAGGATGTTGTCTTTTCAGACATGTTTTCCTTTATTGCTTCCTCAAGCTTTTCTGATATCTCAAGATTTAAAGGCTGCTTATCTCCATATTTTTATTCCCCTTCTCTTCAGGAAGTTTTTACATTTCTGTGTTTCTTCCTCTCATTGCCAGTTCTTTGCTTTGCGTTTTGGTCTTTCTACAGCTGTATCTGGCCTCTGTGGTAAATTTAGACAAACTAATAATTCAGGGCTCCTCTTAGCAGCTCCTGCTTCAAAATCTGCACTTCACTCTGCTTCTTCTGTGCAGTGTGGAGTTCACCTTTAATCCCACAAAGTCTATGTTAACTCCCTGTTAGAACCAGGTGTTTTTGATTTGCAGGATTCAGACCATCCCAATGTTGAATTGCTTCCCACCTCCCAAGGTCCTCTGTTTGACTGCTTATTTCTAGTTTCTTCTTTCCCTTCCAGTTCTTCCTGCAAAGGAATTTTTCCGAACTCTAGGGTACGTGCACCTACCATTCCCATGTTTCCTTTGGCCAAACTCCACATGAGGAAATTTTAATGATAGCTCAAGATTGTCTGGCTGCAGAACTGCCATCTTCTGGACTACCCATTGTCTCTCTTACCTTGTCTCAAGCTCCACTGGTGGACTTCATCAGATTTCCCTAAATCCAGGTCTACCTTCTTAGGTTCTTCTTCCTATTCAGGAGCTGTACATGGATGCTTCTGATCACACTAGGGGAGTTGCCTCCAACAATCTGAAAGTCCAGGGTCTTTGGTCAACTCAACAGATGATGGACCATATCAACACCAACACAATGAGGGCTCTACTACTAGCTCTCCAGGCTTTTTATCCCCTTTGGGCCCCAGATCCTCTAAAGGTTTTTACAGACAATACCTCAGTCATGTGGTAAATCAACAAGCAAGGGAGCACAAAATCTTAACTTTTTTGAAGGCTGGTTCTTCAGGCTTGGAATTTTGTAGTCTTCCATCACCTGGTTCTTCAGGTGGCTTACATTACTTCAGAGCACAGTCTGGTGACAGACTTTTTGAGCAGGTCCAGAACAAATCCGCATGAATAAATGCTTCACAAGGAATTGTTTCTGGGCATTGTACATTAGCAAGGTACTCCTTAAGTAGATTTTTTTGCCTACCATCTGAACAGACAACTTTCCAAGTTATATTCCAGAGTGTCAAGTCCTCTGGCTTGGAAAGTGGACACCATATCTTTTTCCTGGAAGGGGATGTTTCTGTATGTTTATCCTTTTCTTCCTCTACTATCATGGGTCCTGCAAAAGATCATGTGGTACACAACCAAAATCTTTCTGATGCCTGCCTTTTCGCCCATACAGCATTGGTTTCCACTTCTATTTCACCTGGCCCGGGGCAATCACTACAGGTTACCTCTCAGAATGGATGATCTTGTATTCACACTCACTTGTCCACACTTCAGCTGACACTTTGGGTGATAGGGTTTTAATTCCTTTCAGGCAACAATTTTTTGAGGAAGTGCTGTGGGTTTTGCATAGGACTAGAAAACTTACTCCTGGAAAATCCTGTGTGACTAAATGGAATAGATTGTCTATTTGATGCCTTAAGCATGACCAGGACCCTTTTTCTATGCAGGTCCCAGTAGTTCTTAAAATTGACTACTACTTCTGTGCAGCATTTCACTTGGAAGACCATCTTGTTGGTGGCTCTTAGTTCTGCCAAGAGGTCTTTGAACTTCCAGCATGTATGCTGGTTCCTCCTTTTTTATTTATTTTTTTCACAAGGACAGGGTGCCTCTTTATACCAGTCCTTCTTTAATGTAAAGGTGGTTAATGATTTGTCCTTGAATCAGTCCATTCTTCTTCCTTCTTTTTTTTTTCTTCACAGACTTCTAGTGAGAGAACACTAGACAGCTCAGATGTTACTTGGATAAGACGAAATATATCAGGAAATCTGAGTAACTTTTTATTTCCTTTCATGCCAAGAAATTGGGTTTGGCAGTATCTAAGCAAACCATCTTATCCTGGATTTCTAAGGCAATTTCTTTTTGCCATTGTTTTCATGGCAAGCAGCTTACCTCTTTTGTCCGTGCACATTCTACCAGGGCAGTGGCTTTTCAAGAGTCTGGATACTAGACCAATCTTAGAACCTACTACTTGGTCTCTGTTCACACTTTTACCAAGCATTACAAGTTAGATTCTAAAGAATTGTGTCTAGAGCATTTCACCCCGGCCCTCCGCTGAAAACTGGCTTGTTCCAAGTTGGACTTTCCCGGTAAACAAAAGTTAAATAAATAAAGATGTCTTTGCCAGAGCCCTCCTTCATAGGTTTGTGGAGGGGTCTTGTCTGCCATCGTCCTCCCATAATTTCCAGTAGCATTTGTACTCTCTCGATCGTAAAGAATACTGCAACAGTGATAAGGAAGGACATAGTGTACTGGTGGTGTAAGATCTTACCATAACAGTAGACATACTACTTCCCACTGCTGAATTATTCTGTACCTCCCTCCTGTCCTGTATTATTTTCTGTTGCCCTAATCCTGGCTGAGGAGGTCCATCTTCCAGCCTCATCTCCTTCTTATTCCCTTTCTGGATGCACATATTATTGCTTTTTCTGGGGTTACTCCAATTTTCTTGGGGCACTTCAGTTCTGGGGATTAAATGTCCATACATCACATATGTGCCTTAATACCTTGTATGTAGGAGATACGTCTGACATATAATGCCTGGTAAGTGTAAAAGCTTTCATATACTGGCCAGACATTAGCATCAGCAGGATATCCCAAGAGTAAAGAATACTACAACAGTGAGAAGTAGGACATCTACCATTATTGTAAGATCTTGCATTACTGTACTTTCTCTTTCTCAAGGTGTTGGTCTTGATGGCCTCCTCCAGTCAAATGTAAACTTCGGCCAGGTTGAAGATGAGGATCTTGCAATTGACACTTCAGATGTAGTGGAATCAAACTTAACAGCTCCTTTTACCCACAATTACCTTGTCAAACAGTGTCAGGAAGGGTCTACAGTTGAGGACCAACCCTTAGAACCTGTCAATTGGAGTTGCCTTTTTCAAACAGATTCCCAAAGCAACAGTGACCACAGACATGTCTTCCCTTAGATGGAAGTGTCACTTTGTAAACAAGATGGTACAAGGTTTGGGTATAACAGAAGAGGCCTCATTGCACATCAGTGTTCTCGAGATGAGAGCAGTCCCCTCTAGTGTTGAGGACCTGCTCCTTAGGGTACAATTGACATACTGTCTGATAACATGAAAGTGATATGGTACATAAGCAAGCAAATGAGAACCTGAGCCGTACCCCCTGTGCTGAGAAGCTATGATAGTGTGGGAATGGCTGTTGACCTTGTATCATTTTCTGATAGCAATGCACATACTGAGGACGCCCAACATAATTGCAGACAACCTGAGCAGGGAAATCCTGCTCCCCCCACAGATGGTCTCTCAATGCCAAAATAGTGAAGAATATATTCAAGAAATTGGGGCAGCCTTGTTGTGATCCTTTTTAATTCGCCGTTCAACCCCAAATACCATTACTTTTTCAGCATAGTTTCTCCAGAAGGATAGCCATCAAGGGAAGCATGCTCCTTAGACTGGCTCCCTGGTATAATATCCAGTTTCCCCCCTATTCCAGCAGATTCTGAGACCCTCCAGATAGCCAAGGAATGCAAGGCCAAGCTCATTCTCATAGCACTTTTTTGACCTTACCAGATGTGGTTTTCCCTGCTGTTGTCTCATCTGAAGAAGAGATCCCCATCTCTTCATGAATGATCTGCTCTGTTGTCTCATCTATCCGGGTTGTCTCACCTGGATATTTGTACCCTCAATCTAACTGCTTGATTTCTGCAATTCCCATGATGCCCAGGAAACTCAGTTTCCACCAGAGGTAGCTAATCTCACAAAGCTTCCCAGAAGAATTCTACCAAAAATATTTACAAGGGCAAATGGAAGAAGTAAATTTTGTGTGCTCAGAACAAACACATTCCCCCGAGGTCAGTATCGCTGGGAGAAGTTCTGTTATTCTTCACTACACTATATAATAAAGTTGCTAGGTACTCTTGTGCTAAAGTTCATTTGACAGCCATTTTTTCCTTTCATGAGGTATTTGCAAATCCTTCACTGAAAGTACATTGGTCTTTCAGAGAATGATGTCTTCCATTTGAGATTGATACTAACTTGGTCTGCACTTGCTTGGGATTTGAATTTCATCTTGAAATATCTAACCAAATCTCATTTCAAACCAGCTAGTTTAGCAGGTGTTAGGTTTCTTTCCTTGAAGACAACCTTCCTAGGGGTCTTCACTTCAGCAAGGCAAGTTTCTGAACTGCAAGCTTTGCCATCACAATTTCCATATAGATAGAATCTCTCTTAGAACTAAGCCTTCCGTTTTGCCAAAAGTCGTTTTTCAAACTAACCTGAATCAATATATTCATTTAGCAGTTTTCTAGTAAAGGAGTATTTACTGTGTTATAGGTTCATACTAGGCTAACTGCCCGTTCGGGCTATTTGAAGCCTAGCCAGTTATCCCATGTGAGAATCAAACCCTGCAACTTGAGTCTTTAAGGTAAGCACCATAAGTATTATGTCATCCTCCCACCTACTGCCTAAATGTTCACAAACAATTGCATTTCTACATGGGTTGCTCCAGAGTATTCAGGAAAGACTAACAGCTTCTCATTTTTTTTTTTTTTTTTTTTTTTGGGCAGCTAAATTGGGTCATAAAATCTCCAGTATTGCACTGGCCAAATGGCTTACTGATTGTGTTTCCTTTTTTGTAACCAGACTTGTAAGAGTTTACTTGTACTACCTCACAGAGCATATTCATTCAGGGCTCAATCCAAATTAATGGACTTTCTCTGTATACCTTCCTCTTCATGATATTGAAGCAGCAGCTACATGTTCTTGCTTTCATGCCCTTTCTAAACATTATAGCCTGGTCTTGATTCCTTTGAGACTACCATTTTGAAGGGTTTATTGGGACAGGTCACCCACATTTGCTAGGGATTATGTCTTGCTGTTCTAGTATCCAGGCAGGACTTAAAATGCATAAGTTATGTACTTTCTGGAATAGTAGATTTCTCTGGTCTCTCTCCAGGCACTGTAACTACCTACCCACTATCCCCCTCCAAATTTTCCTAGTCTTAGACATCTATGGGGCCATGTGGGGGGGGGTATGCTTAGGGTTATAATAATTTTATGGTCTTCCTATCTATAGCAGGCATATTTGATATGGAGGACTTGCAGCGGGAGAGGGGATTATGGATAGGGGGCAGTTCAGTCATCTGAGAAGTTCACTGCTGTCATAAGGCACCAAAGGCACCAGATCTGCTCTTCCATTGTCTGGACAGAGACAAGAGAAATCTAATGTCCTGGCAAGTACTTACAATCTGATGTCAGTCTTCATTCATTCTTAACGAATGGGATTTGGTTCTGACCCCTTGGCTTGGCCATTATACAGCTTGCACCAGCCAAAAAAAACTCCCGAGCTAAGACTCTACCCATAATTCCCCTCTCTCCATTACCTCTGATTGCGTTTACCACCCTGGTAACAAGACACATCAGCCAATACTCTCCAGCTAAGTGCTTTAATTGGTTTTATTTTTCTATATACTTTCTCTGTTTTATAGAGCACTTTATTTCCCCTTTCTATTGTATTATTTAGTGTGTTGTGTTTGTATCCAAGTCATGTCTACTCTTGTTACCTTATGGTATTTTTATTACTATCATTGGTAAATCCCCCCTTTCCTTTAACCTCTCTGTAATCTCTTGATACCATCGCTGGCATTTTATTTCTGACTACCTTTATAGGTATTTCTCCCTACCATTGTTAGGCTTTTCTTCTTTCCTGTCCTATTGAGTGTGTGTGTGTGTGTGTGTGTGTGTGTGTGTGTGTGTGTGTGTGTGTGTGTGTGTGTGTGTGTGTGTGTGTGTGATTTCTTTAAAGTGGCGGAGAAGCAAAAAAGGCACATCTGGGTTTAAGCATTGCCAAGATTGTGGAAGAAAGATGCCCAACTCTGATGGGCATCTTTCCTGTATATATTGCTTAAGTACGCCCCATCTAGAAACTAATTGTAACATTTGCCAAGGTTTTAGTTCTAGAACCTTAGCAGAGTGCCAAAATAAACTGTTTTTTTGAAAGGGATAAATAAAATCCTCCTATGAAGAAGCCCTCTCTAAGCCAGTGTCTTCTAAACTTGAACAAAAAAAGAGAAGTCATTCAGTGCTGAGCTCAGCATTGGCACTGGACTCCAAAAGGCATAAGTCTCTGGTTCCTTCAGCCAATTTGGAACCAAAGAGTAAGGTCCCAAAACTTGTGAAACCACCTTTGGCACTGATAGTCACAACCCCCTTGGTACCGACAGTTTAGTTTAGTTGGCACCAACTTTGACAGTATAGACACCGACAGTTTCGTCAGCACCAATCCCTATGACCTCCAACTCGGTCTGACTTCCCCATCTGCTCTGCAGCATATGGTGCCAAAGCTCAAAGCATTCGTACCTCCCAGAACAAGATACTCCCCCTGCATAGACCCCTTTTTGGGTCAACTTCCCAGTCCATTCATGGATAGTCCTGAGTCTTCCTCAGGGATGTCGGTCTGATCAACCAGAAGTCTTTCCAAGATGGATGTGGTGAGATTATTGGATCAGCTTTTGGCATCCAGGGGTCTTCCCACACCAGATCAGACCTCCCTCCCTCCATCTCGAAGTTGAGGTCTGTTCTTCCAAGACTCCTACTTATATTCCTCCTCCAACCTCCCTCTTAGGTTTGGAGCCCGGCACTTTGATCACTTCATTTACAGCTGTTATGGTGCCAACAGAAGCTCCTTCTTCAGTACCGGGATCAGCCCTGATGTCTATGGCTCCCTCCGAACGGATAGCCTACCAGGGCCATAGTTCGGCTGTCAGTTCAGAAGGCTTCAATTTGGTATTGGTTATTTGTTCGGGGCCATCCTTGGCTCTTGGAATCCTAGCAGATTTGGACTGTACCTAGGCTCGGGTTTTGGAGGGCGGTCCTCCAGAGCGGGGTGTGACTCCAGTTCGGAGGTTGCCTTTCTCATTTGTGGGCTTCTTTCCCTCTTTGGGTGGGCTTACCTTCCAGATTATAGAGAGAGCTTTAGCTTCAGCTGGCCCCCTCTTTTTTGGCGTGCCATATATTTGCATCTTCTGGACCACAGCTGTCACCATCTCTCACGTCGGGACAGCGGACACTGAAACGGCAAGATTTCCCTGTTCAGGGCCGCTCTTCTTTGGAGTCTTCCTTAGAGATCCCCACTGAGGAACCACCATATAAGAAGACTTGCAAGAGGAAGCATCTAGATTCTCCAGAAGAATCTGTCATGGAAGACACAGACTACAATGAAGGGGAGGACTCCCCCACCCATCACCCCCTTAAGATGTCTCATTTGGAGACATCCTGGAAATGTTAAAACAGAGGAGTGATTGGAAGTCCACAAACCCATCCTCAGAGGAGTCTGTGTTTTTCCAGGCCTTCGTTGCATGCCTATCTACTTCCTGGGTGACCCCACCTGCTGACAACTTTATCAAGCTTATCGCATAATGGCAGTGGAAGGCTCCTGATTCCATAGAGCCGATTACCCAGAGACCGGCCAAAATCTTATCAGCTCTAGAGGACCAACCACACTGGGGAAAGGGTTTAGCAGTAGATGCTATGGTGGTGGCGGTAGCCACCAAAAAGGAACTAGCCAAGGAGAGTTCTACTGTCCACCCTCCTAATGGAGAGTCTCAGACGATGGACAGGTTTGGGAAGTGGGTTTTTGCATCACTGACCTTCACTGTTAGATCCTTGAATTTCATGTCACACTTTACTAGACTCCAAAGAGATCTGATAAAGGAGCTATTGGATACCCTCATCAGAGCTGTATCTGACAAGGTGCTCATGCCCCTGAAGGAATGACCAGGGCAGTGGGTTCAGGCATTGCCATACGGCATCATGCCTGGATGCACTTGTGTGACTTTGCAGAATCTTTCAAGTCTTCCTTCATCAATGCTTCTATTGACAGATCTTCCATGTTTGGCCCCAAAGTCAGACACACACTAGCCAGGTGTAAAAAACATGGAAAGACCCTTTCTGCCACCGGCATTAATTTCTCTACTCCTCAGTGATCCTACTCTAGGAATCAGAGGAGTGGAAAAATGTGGTTCAAAAATTCCAAAGGGCCGTTTCAAGACACACGTGGCGAATACTCCCCTCAGGGCAGAGGGGGGAGTTCAAGTGGAAGATGTCCTCCCCGTGGCCGAGGAAGTCTGAAAAATCAGGGCTCCAGAGTTTCCTTCTCCAGGCAGCCTTACCAACGCTCCTGAATGGAGGCCCAATTGTTTACCTATGGAAGCAGCTGGGGAAAGATTTTCACTGCACCACTCAGCCTGGCTACTGATAACTTTGGATACTTGGGTGCAGAGAATTATCACCAGAGGTTACTAGATTCCCTTTACTCTCTTTCCAAAGATCCCAAGAAGAGTCCCCGATGTACCACCCAGTCAGAGGGATCCAAGCAAATGTAGAAATCCAGAAGCTGCTAGAAAAAAAGAGTCATCCATGAAGTCCCACCAGACCAAAGAGGATCTGGATTTTACTCAAGATTCTTTTTAGTGCCAAAAAAGACAGGGGACTAGAGACGAATTTTAGATCTCAGCCTTCTGAACAATTTTGTTCAACAAACATAATTCTGGATGGTCATGGTCCAGTCTATCCTTCCCTTTCTAGAGGAGAACAATTAGATGTGCGCTATAGACCTTCAGGATTTGTATTACCACATATAGATGGACAAATGCTCCACAGGTTCCTCCACTTCTCACTGGGAGCCAGGCATTTCCAGTTCAGAGTGCTGCCCTTCAGTCTCACCACAGCCCCCAGGTGTTCACCAAATGCAAGGCAGTAGTAACAGCTCACTTGAGGCTACACAGATTCCTAGTGTTTCCATACCTGGATAACTGGCTCCTCACCGCCCCAACCAGACATCTACTGCTTCAAACTACAGAATTCATACTGAACCTTTTCCAGTCTTTGGGAATTATGATCAACAGAAAGAAATCACAGTTGACTCCAACATAAGACCTAGAATTTATAGGAGCATGCCTCAATACGATTTCTTGTGTAGCATTTCTCCCTCTACACAGACTACAAAAATTAAGGTTGCAAGTACAATTAATTATTTCCAAAAATAAGGTTCCTACTTTTCTTGCTCTGCAAGTTCTGGGTTCTATGGCAGCCACCTTAACTTTAGTGTCCCTCACAAGGTATCAGATGAGGCTGTTTCAACGGCTCAGTGGTTGATACTGACACAACCAATATGTTATCAGATATTGATAAATCACTGCAAGAATGAAGTATCCTGGTGGATGAAGTCAGAGGAAAATCTATGGAACTGCACCTTCACTCCTTCACTCCTTGTCCGCCCACTGCCGTAGTGAACACAGATGCCTTCCAGATGGGGGGGCATTATCTGGGAAGCACAGTTCAAGGCACTTGGTCCCCGCAAAGAAGCCAATTTGTACATCAGTGTCCTAGAATTGAGGGCAGTGCTTCTAGTGTTGCAAGCATTTCAGTCTCTCCTTCCTTAGGGGATGGTTGCAATCCAGTCAGACAACATTTCACTAGTCTGGTACATCAACAAACAAGGTGGAACCAGATCCTACCCTTTTGAGTTAGGAAGCTCTCAGGATATGGTAATGGGCTATCACTTCCAACCGCTTTCTAATAGCAATGCATATCTCAAGAAGCTCCAGCGTGATAGCAGACAAACTGAGCAGATGCATCCTCCTGCCTGACGTGGTCTCTAAATCCCAAGGTGGTGATAAAAATTTTTCATCGCTGGGACCAGCCTTGCTGCGATCTTTTTGCTTCCCCAATGAACAACAAATGCACCAGCTACTTTGCCCCAATTCCCCCACAGGTGAAGTCCCTGTGAGAGGCACTCCTCCACAATTAGCTCTTGGGACTACTTTATGCCTTTCCCCCATTCCCTCTTATTCCCCGCTTCTTGAAGAAAGCCCAAAGATTGAGAAGCAAAGTGATCCTCATTGCACTTTGTTGGCCCTGTCAAGACTAGTTCCCCTTCCTTTGGCCTCATCTGATTTACTGTCCGTGGATTCTGAACCCAGATCCAGACCTGCTGTGTCTCCCACAGGGATTGGTGCATCCCAACCATCTCAATCTCAAGCTGACAGCTTGGTATCTCCAATTCCATTAATTGCCAGGCAGAGCAAATTAACCTTCCCCAGTACAAAAAAATCCTTCTAGCTTCTCATAAACTGTCCACCAGGAAACTCTACCTTAGCAAATGGAAGATTTTTTTCAGTCTGGGCTTGTATGAATAATACAGACCCCATTTCAGCCCCAGTTGACAAGGTGTTGGAATTTCTGGCTTCCCTTTTTGAACTAGGAGCTTCTCCTTCCCCCATCAAAGTCCAATTAGCAGCCATTTCCAATTTCCACACTGGGTTTGATGATCATTCCCTGATTTCCCATCGATTATGTAAAACCTTTCTTAAAGGCACTTTACATCTAAAGCCCCCATTCAAGGATCCTACAGCTCCATGGGATTTGACCTTAGTATTACAATCCTTAGTCCTTCAGTCATTTGAGCCAGCAACTACTTGCGATCTCAAGTTCCTATCATGGAAAACTCTCTTTTTTGGTGGCCATTACTTCTGCCAGGAGAGTTTCTGAATTGCAAGCCTTATATGTGAAACATCCTTGAATGATTTTTAATAAGGATAGGGTGTCATTACGAACAAATCCTTCTTTTCTACCTCAAGTGGTTTCAGAATCTAATATTAGCCAGACTATAAAGCTGAATATTGCTTGCATTTGTTTGATGTTCACAGACAGTTACTTTTCTGTCTGGACAGAACCAAATCATCTAGAAAATCTTATCAATTATTTGTGTCCTTTTCAAGTTCAACTGTGGGTAAACCAGCCTCGAAAGTTACCTTATCAAAATGGCTTGGGGATTGTGTCACTTTCATTTACAATCATAATAACCTCAAGTTGTCTGCGCCTGTTAAAGTGCATTCCACCAGATCTGTATCCACTTCAGCTGTTTTCCACTCCAAGGCTTCCATGGAAGAAATATGTGCAGCTGCAACTTGGGCCACTCCACATACCTTTATCACTCATTACAAATTGGATATGGCCTCAAGGGGAACAGCATCTTTTGGCTCTATGGTGCTTAGGGATATCCTTCCTTAGGGCGACCCAGGACCTAAAGTAGCTGGGGACTCTGTCCCATTTGTCAAGAATGAATGAAGATTGACAACATCATATAAAGAAGTTATGTCCTTACCATAACGTTCCATCTGTGCTGTTGATCTTAATTCATTCTTGGCATCCCACCCTCCTGCCCCATCCTAAGGACTTCTGGAGGTTTGGACCTTTGTTTTGGGAGGATTTTAGGTTTCACCTTAGACAAGGCTTCTGTTATCCTTCTACACTTGGCTGCAAACTCAATCTGAGGTAATGGAGAGAAGGGTGTTGTGGGTAGAGTCTTACCTCAAGAGTTTTTTGCCTGGCGCAAGCTGTAGAACAGCCGAGCCAGTTCCGAGGGGTCGGAACCGAATCCCATTTGTCAAGTATGAATGAAGATTGACAACATAGATGGAACATTATAGTAAGGACATAACTTTTTTACCATAACTAATAAATACAAGAAACTATAATATCTTTGGCTTTTTGCACTGTGGCCACTACAGTTTGAAGTCACTGCAATGTGACAGCATGTCTCGGTTGATTCTGGCATTTCTGTACCATGCATCTATGACTGAAATACTTATTTAACTATATGAATAATAATGTTACACTTTGAACATCAATTTACACACAAATGGTAATTTCTTATTCAGCAGTCATATTATTGACAGCAAACATTAAATATCTCCAGCTTTTAGCACTGTAACATTTTATATGCTGTATTGATAGACTAATGCTGTTTGTATTTTTCATAACTGGCATGGTTTTCATAATCCAGTCATAACAACTGTCAAAATCTCTGTGTATAATATCGACACACCCATACTACAGTTTTGTAGGTCATAATTTCCACACTATTATTTTTTCTTTGTTGACCAGGTTAGACCCACTAGATTAGTAGCCTGTTTTCATGGAGACCCGAGGTGGCATTTATACTATTAGGGGAAATTTGGGCAGGGCATCTCAAAACTGTTCCCCACTCTAAGGATGACTCTCTGTGATGTGGTCACTAAGTGGAGCCATAGGGCTGATATCACTTATCACTGATTCTATGATGGAGGCTCTGAGTGGAAACAGGCTGAAACAGGAGAAAACAGAACCTGTAATTTAGAAGAACAAAGATACTTTAGAGGTGAATATAATGGCATCAGCATGTCTGGATGACTCTGTTTTACAAAAGAAAAAAAAATGAGAGAGGAAGTGGAACCAGAATAGTCTGTGACCATGGAGTGGAGTGTGGTAATGGACACAATATTTGCCAGTTAGGAGATGACAGAAAGAAGGATGATGTAAATGATAGTATGGAAACAGAGGGGGGCACATCTGGCCAGTGGAGTAACTGGTTTTAAGGGTGTGCTCTGTTTCCGGCTGCAGGAAGATGGAGCAGAGAGCTGTAAACAGAAAGAGACTGATAGTTGTGTTTCCAAACTAAAAACCTAATGCAGCACCATTTGCAGGTTCTAGTTAAAGCCTGCGAAAAGAAAAGGATGTGCAATTGCAGAAGAGACAGACTACAGCTGTTGAAAGCTGGAGAAAAATACCTGTTATGAGGGTGAAAACAAAGTATGAACAGCAAATAAACAGGTGATGTATTTTAGGCAATGCTGTTATGGCCTTAGGATTCAGTTTGCTTGATATAACAGCATCAATACATATTGGAACAGAACCTTTTTGTAAAATATCTTTATAATCATTCGCTTTAGCAGAAAATGTTAATGTGAAAGGAGAAACAACATATCTCCTTTGAAGGACTATTTGTATCAAAATTGAAATATGCAGTTAAAAAGAAAAATAGAAGTTATGTTCTTACCATAATGTTCCATGTTAGTTGTCTTCTTCTCGCCTTCTTCTTGCTGGATGGGTTCGGAGCCGACCTCGGCTCCGACTCGGCCACTCTAAAAGCTCGAGAGTTGGTTCCACCGGCTCGAGGCTCCCCTTATATCCCACAATGCTAGGCGAGAGTTACCTCAGATCTCATTTGTAAGCTAACCCCAGCTTATAATAGTAACAGAATAACTCTAAACAGAGTCCACCTCTAACAACAGGAAGAAAGAAGGGTGACCTACATCCTGATCCAGGAAATATGCACAACAGCATATGCCTAAGAAAGAGGTGGTAGAAAGAGAGGTCACAATCACAACTCCTCTAGGTCTGTCCAGGCCAGGGGGAAGGAGGGTGGGATGCAAGAAGAAGGCGAGAAGAAGACAACTAACATGGAACGTTATGGTAAGAACATAACTTCTATATGTTGTTGTCTATCTCGCCTTCTTGCTGGATGGGACAGCGTCCTAGCACCTTGTCCCGGTGGCCTAACGGAACAGACTCCTGAGAACAGTGGAACCAAAGTTAGCTCTATGCCTAGAAGCTAAATCCAACTTATAATGAGAAATGAAAGTGTGAGGAGTAGCCCAAGTAGCCGCTGCACAAATGGTGTCAATAGGCAGTCTGTCTTGGAAGGCTAAAGAAGTAGCCAAAGCTCTGGTGGAATGGGCCTTAGGTTTATTAGGCAGTTTTGGTGCCTAATTTCATATACAAGGGAAATCAAAGATGTTAGCCATCTGGATAATGATACCTTTGAAACTGAAAGTCCCTTTCTGCTTTCCGCATAGGAGACAAACAGCTGGTCAGATTTTCTGAATTGTTTTGTTCTATCCAAGTAGTACCTCAATTGATGATGAACATCCAGGCAGTGTAATTTTTGTTCAGACCTATTGGAATATTCTGGAAAAAAGACAGGGAGGTCAATGCTTTGATTTAGATTTGACGTCGAGACCACCTTAGGCAAAAAGGACGGGTTTGTTCGTAAGGATACTCTGTCCTTATGAAACAATAGATATGGAGGTCGACAGCTGAGTGCTTGAAGCTCTGAAACTCTCCTAGCTGAAGTAATAGCTACCAGAAAAAGAGTCTTCCATGATAGCAATTTTAAAGAACAGGAGACTGCAGGTTCGAAAGGGGGAAGAATCAAAGAAGTAAGAACTAAATTTAGGTCCCAAGGAGAAGGAGGATTTCTTATAGGAGGTCTGAGAAGAAAAACTCCTTTTAAAAAGGCTTTGCAAAGCTTGTGGGACATTAAGGCAGATTCAGAAATACCCACATGAAAGTTAGAAATAGCTGCCAATTGAACTTTAAGAGTAGAGGGAGATGAACCTGCATGGAAGAGTTCAGATAGAAAATCAAGGACTATTTGGATGGAAGCAGTGAAAGGATCTATGTCCCTTCCTTGAGCCCAATATGTGAAACGTTCCACTTACTCAAATAAATCTTCCGAGTGGAAGATTTATGGGAGGCTATCAAAATATCTCGAACAGAGTGAGATAATTGAGGAAGCCTGGCTAAGGTTGGAACTGGAGGAACCAAGCAGTGAGGTTCAGAGAGGGGAGGCGATGAAACTGACCCGACTGATGGATCAAAAGATCTGGAACTAGGTCCAGATGCCAAGGTCGCTCAATAGAAATTGATGTAGAAAGGGGAACCACACCTGTCGAGGCCAGTAAGGAGCAATGAGGATCAATGAGGCCTTCTGAGCGATAGCTTTCTGTATCACTTGAGAGATTAGTGGGAAGGAGGAAATGCATACAGAAGTCCCGGGCCAAACTTGGACTAGAGCGTCTCTGCTGGGTTGGCCTGGTAAAGGGAATAGAGTGAAATATTCTCTGCACTTGCTGTTTTGGGGAGTAGCAAAAGATCGCAGCAAGGCTGACCCCACTTGAGAAAATTTCTCTCACAACAGAGTCTTTCAGAGACCACTCGTGAGGCATGAGGATAGCTCTGCTCAACTTGTCCGCAATTTGATTGGACTTCCCGGGGATGTGCTTTGCTATCAGAAACCGCTGAGAAGAAATCGCCCATTGCCACAATCTGAGTGCTTCTCAACACAGGGGGTATGACCTGGTTCCGCCTTGTTTGTTGATGTACCACACTACAGACATATTGTCTGTCTGGATTGCAATCGTTCCCAAGGGAAGAGAGTCTTGAAGGGCTTGCAATGCTAAAAGCACTGCTCTCATCTCCAGAACATTTATGTGCAAGTGGCATTCGTTTGGTTGCCATGTGCCCTGTACTGTCCTGCCCTGATAATGCCCCCCCACCCGATCAGGGAGGCATCCGTTGTCAGAGTAGCAACCGGAGGGGGTGGAACAAAGGGTCTTCCCAACAAGAGCTGAGGGGAAGACATCCACCACATGAGATGATTTCTGCACGCCTGCGTGATCATAATGGTGTGGGACATTGGAAGTTGCTGGTATGACCATTGTGTAAAGAGCATCCATTGAAGGATCCGCATGTGGAATCTGGCTAATGGAAGCAGAGGTATGGCAGCCGCCATAATTCCCAACACTTTCAGTACCAACCTGGCTTTGATTCTGTTGTTGTTGAAAAGGAGTGAGACCAGTTTGTGAATGTCTGTTATTCTTTGATGTGTTAGTCTTGCAGACATGTCTACTGTGTCTAGATTTGCGCCTATGAAAGTAATAGTGCGACAAGGCGACAAGACAGACTTTTCGCAATTTATTGAAATGCCTAACTTTTGACAAATGCGAAAAGTGTAATCCCTGGCCATCAGAAGGAGATGCTTGGTGGGAGCTGTGAGGAGCCAGTCGTCCAAATATGGAAACACCTGGAATCCTTGTCGTCTCAGGTGAGAAGCTACCACTGCCATGCATTTGGTAAACACCGGGGCAGTGGTGAGACCAAAGGGCAGGGCCCTGAACTGAAAATGACTGGTTCCCAGCCTGAAGCGGAGGAATCTTCTGGAGCGTCTGTTCATTTTATGTGATAGTACTCATCCTGAAGGTCTATAGAGCACATCCAGTTTCCTTTTCCCAATAGGGAAGGATGGATTGCAGCGTGACCATCCGAAATCTTGTTTTCTTGACTGATCTGTTCAAGATACTGAGATCCAAAATTGGTCTCCAGTCCCCTGTTTTCTTTGGAACTAAAAGAACCTTGAGTAGATTCGGATCCTTGCTGGTCTGCTGGAACTGGCTGAATTGCTCTTTTTGCAAGCAGTTTTGAAATTTCCAAAACCGCTAGATCCCTTTGAGCGGGTGGAACATCTGGAAGGGATTTTTTTGATTGGTTTGGAATGCGAAGAAAGGGGATAGAATAGCCTTGAAATGACGGACTGTACCCATTTGTCTTGAGTCAGGGATAGCCAGGCTTCTGGGTACAGTGACAATCTTCCCCCGACTGCCTCCGAAGGTGGGCAGTCGGGCAACACCTCAGGGATGCTGAAAGGGCTTATCAGAGAAAGCTTCCCGGTTGCCCTGGTTCTGCGGAGGCCCTGCCTTGAGGCGGCGTCTACCATTGTTATTCCGCCTCTGCCTCTGGCAGGAACGACTTTGTCGTCAGGCGAAGTCCCTTGAGATTGTTTACGGAACCACATTTTCCCACCTTTCTGGCCTTTGGGGTAAGGTCTAGAAGGAGTAGAAAATCGGACTCCGACGGCAGAAAGAGTCTTGCCATCAGTCTCGCACCTAGTCAAGGTTTCTTTCACTTGAGGACCAAAGAGAGATGATCCATAAAACGGGAGGTTAGTGAAAGACGTCTTGAAGGGGTCCGCAAAATTGCATAGCCGCATCCAGGCATGCCTACGTAAGGCCACACCTGTCCCTGCGGCCCTACTCACTCCATCAGCCGCATAAGAAAGGAGGCATGGAGGAGTTGGTTATGGAGTTAGGGTAGCCAGCTGAGTGTTCATCTTATCTTGAAAACCCGCAGCTGTAGGGTCCTTCAACATGTCACTCGCTTCTTTGATCAAGTCCCTTTGAAGACGAGTGAAATGGCACAGGTAGTTCAGCGACGCATAGTAAATGTCGCTGGCGAGAACATCGCTTCCGTACCTGTCCATGGACCTAGATTCCTTGTTAGGTGGATGGACAGGTACTGAAGGATCAGCTAGTTCCTTCTTAGTGGCAGCAGCTACCACCATAGCATCCACAGAAACTCCTTTTGTCAAGAACTGTTTGTCTGCTGGTGCCGTTATAAATTTGGAGGGTCTCCTGGGAGTGGGGTCCACTGAATCAGGAGCCGTCCATGCCTTTTAGCAACCACCTGCATGAGGGGGTCAAGGGAGACACCCAGGAGGTGGAAGGGCGAGAGCCAATGCCTCAAGATACACAGATTCATCCTCCGAAGGGTTAAGGGCTGGCCAATTTCCCTCTGCTTCAGGATCTCTAGAATGTCTGCAAAGGAGACATCTTCAGAAGGGGAACGGGGAACCCTCGGAATCATCTAAATCTGTGTCAGATGTGATGGACTCAGGTGAGTCAATGTGTTTCCTCTTACACTTCCTCTTCCGAGGGGCTCTTCTGCCAAATCAGGAGAGGCCTCGAAGAGGATGAAATCCCACAGGGGTTCCTGAGGAGCTGGCTCTCTGCGGTCCGGGATGAGGGAGTGAGTCGACTTGACCTGAGGCACCGTAGAGGGAGGGGCGGACGGAGCCGACTGTGGAGTAGAGCCAGGCTCTAACACACTCCGCATGACCTCGAACACACCCCTGTCAGGCAAAGCCAGAGGTCCCCGCTCCGAGAAGCTGAGAACCCCTCGGCACCGACAGTGATGGCTCCGAGGCGATGTCAGAGCCGAACTCACCAGCGCCGAAGCTCCGAGAGGAAGAGTGGGGTCGGACAAGGGTCCGATGCCACTCACCCCCTCGGAGTCGACGATGGAAGTCCGGCGCCGAGATTCTTCTAAGGAAGAAATCGGAGCTGATGATGGAGCCGAAGACAATTGTATCGGCTCCGACGCTACCACAGTCTCGGTTCCGACGACCCGGCTCCGAACTCAACGGAGTCGGAGGAGGAATATAATGATGGACAGGGGCAGGCATCGACTGATGAGTCGGGCTCTGAAGTATCTGGGCCAGTGCCTCGGACTTAAGAAGTCGACTCACTACCCTCTGAAGGTCATGATCCGACAGCCTCGATGACCTAGAGGAGTGAGATTTATGGCTCCGTTCAGACAGCAGGGGAGATCCTGGAGCCGAATGAACGGAGCCAAGGGATGGTGACCTGGACCTCTTCTAGATGTCGGCTCCGAAGGTCTGGTCGGAGCCGACACGGAATTTAATACCTCGGCTCCAGCCGAGCGAGGGAACCACAGAAACTGTGGACTGAGACTCATCGGCTCCAGCCGGAGCCGATGTAGGCAGAGGTTTAGAAGCCTTAGGTCTCGGCTCAGTTGCTGGAGCCGAAGACCTAGAAGCCTTGGAGGGCTTCCCTGAAGACACAGTAAGGGAATCCTCCGGCTTGAGTAAACCTCTTAATATTAACTTATTTTTCTTTCCTGCAGGACCCTGGGACTGAAGCCATGGCAAACAGCACAGGAGTCCTGCAGGTGCAAAGGTCCCAGGCAATAGACACAAGAAGTGTGACCGTCTGTCAGAGACATTTTCTGACAGCACGCATCACACTTCTTGAAGCCTGAGACCTTTGATTCTTTAGACATTCCTAAGGTGCAATCACACACACAGTCAGAAACACACTGATTACACCCTGTCTAGTTTTAGCTTAAAACAAAACAACTAACTAGGTTTTAAATTAAGAAAATTAACACACACACACACCCACTAGGGATAGGAAGAAGGCCTGAAGGCCCGAGGGAAGAACTTAAAGTTCTTGTGGGGAAAAAACAGGAATTTTAAGAAAAAGGGGCAAGAATTCCTCTAAACTAAGGGAAAGTAGTATAAAAATTAAAAATAAAGGGGTTTAAATGCACTAACTTTACAAGAAAGTCACTTACCAAGAACCAGTAGAAAACCAACACCTCGATCGCTGTAGCGGCAAACGAGATCTGAGGTAACTCTCGCCTAGCATTGTGGGATATAAGGGGAGCCTCGAGCCGGTAGAACCAACTCTCGAGCTTTTAGAGTGGCCGAGTCGGAGCCGAGGTCGGCTCCGAACCCATCCAGCAAGAATGAAGGCGAGATAGACAACTTAGCATCTGTTGTTACAATTCAGAATGAGAGAGAGAAGAAAATTAATTAAAATTTTTTTTTCTAGCATATGTCGGGATGTGTATGATATTAAAGTTGTAGATGACAGAAAACTATGGACTAGGGGATATGAAGTTTGTGTAACTTTAAAAACAGAAAATAACAAGTTACACCATATGCCTAATCTGATCGTAATAAATGAGAAAAAAGGGAGTGTTAAGTACTAAGGGCAGCCAAAACAATGTTTTTGTTTGTGTGTGTGTGTGTGTGGGGGGGGGGGGATGAATCACATTTAATCCAGGATTGTACAAAAAGGAGGTATGGGCATTATATGGAATTTGGACATTCCAGAAAAAAATGTAAACCATATTGTAGGAAATGTGGAAGTATGGAGCATTTTTGGTTTGATCATCCACTAATTCATGAGAAAAGACAAAGTGAGGTAAATGAAGAACAAATTCTTATGCAAGAATGGGTGGAACAGAATGATAAAAGGATGGGAGTGAGTTGTACAGAATGATAAAAGGATGGGAGTGAGTTGTGGTGAAGAACTGCAAGGTAAAATGTAGAAAAATATGTACTAGATGAAGTCTACAAAATAGTTTAAATAAAAAAGAAGCACATATGCAGATGGAAAACAAGTTTGGGGTAATAGAAACAGGAAGAAGAAGAATAGGGAGATATGAGCTCTGAGTCAGAAAAAAAGGTGGGCGGTTCTGTTGGGAAAAGGGTGAGGAGGAGAAATGGGCTGAAAGATGAAGTGAAAAAAATGAAAAAAAAAAAAAGGAAAGGTTAATATAAGTATAGCATCACCAAATGTGAATAGCATGAAATGTAATGTCAGAAGAATGACTGCATTTAAATGGTGTGAAAAACTACGTGCAGAAAATTTTGTTTACTAGATATAAGATGTAATGGTAAAAGGAAAACAGTGGAATTTGAGATGATGTGGAAAAGAAAAGTGGTGTGGACTATAGGGAGTGAATTATACTGAGGTATTGTAGAGTTACTAAAAAATAAAGAGATTACAATATTAGATACAATGATGATGGCTGGGAGAGTTTGTGTATGATATAAAAAAGGGGCAGAAGGTGAAAGAAAAAAATGGAAATTCAAAATTATGTGATAGTAAATTGATCTGTTAGGGGGGGTGGGAGACTTTAATTGCAATTTCAGAAAGGAGAAAGGGAAAATAACACAACATGTAAAAATGGTAATGTTGTGTCTTTCGTCTTTTCCCGGTTAGGGGTCGCCACAGCGGAACTCCGGTCCGCTAATGATTGGCAGTAGATTTTTACATGCCGAGTTGCCAGCCCTGATGCACAACCTTCAACGAAGGTATGCCCATTTACGCAAATCTCCCCACAGAAGACGCTCTAGCTGAGAATCGAACAGGACAACGTCTTACTGTGAGGTGACAAATAAAGGTTGTAAATAATGGCAGCTTGAGAATAGGTAAAGGCAGTGAATATACTTATAAGAGCGGGTTACTTAAAACGGGGATTGATTGTATTTTGTTTACAGGTGACACAAAAGAAATAAAAGATGGAATTAGAGAAGTGAAGTTTTTAGATCGTAGGAGGGAATGAAAATATAATGAAATAAAAGGGTTAAAAAGACTTACTGAAGCAATTGCAGGAATGGAATATTTTAAAAAAGAAAGAGAGCAATTATGGGAAGATCATATGACAGTGAAGCCATTTTACGGCATTTTGACAAAGTCAGGGATAGTGTATTTAGAAAAGTTTTGAAAGACATACTGTCAAAGGAAAAAACTTCAAAGACCAATACACGTAAGGTTCAGTTAAGGCACATTTAATAACTTGCAGCAAGGAGACAAAAACATGCAAATACAAGATTTTGCCTAACTACTAACAGGAAGTATGCTATTCTTATACTGTTTTACAAGACATGGCCTTCTATAGCTGACGTAATCAAACACAACTTTCAGTATTGTTCTACAGCAGATGTTACTCAGATTTTCTGCTGACATGACTAGATTTGTGAGAAACTTTTTGAGAAAAACAACTGGCCTTGGTGGTACAAGCTTCTATTGTATAGTTCTAATGCATGTGTTACATTTCAAGGTACTTTTCTAGCTCAGACACAAGCAAATGCTGATTGCAGTACATATTTTCAAGCAGTCTTTGTTCTAATTATCTATAGCTTCTGCAGCTGTGTATTTTCTCACAGCACAAGCAGAACTCCTTGTCTAAGTTTCATAACATTTATACAAGTGGTATTGTTCTATTCATTATTTTCCTGACACAAGCAGAAATCATCTGCTTCTCAGTAAATTTCCAAGGCATAAGCAAAGATTTTAGCTGCACATATTTCATGACAATACAAGGTCAGAAAGCTTCTGCAATTTGTACAGATTTATGCAGTGTAAAACAGAATAAATGTGTTAACCCTTTTCAAGCTCTAAATGCACTAAGCACATTACTAATACATATATTAATACATATTTTTCTGACATTTCCCCCGTTTTAATACTTTTATTCTACTTTCAAAATAAGCATAAACAGTTTGTTTTCTTCTCCTAACCTCTCCCACTTAGGATTTGCAGTTAAGAGAGTCATTCAGTTTAAACTCATGAAAGCATTTTCAATCTTTTAACAGTTCTTCAAAATCAGTACTTTGATATAAGGTTTCAGAAACTGACATGTCTATAAAGTCTTTAATCAGTCTTTTCATGCAGGGGATGCCACAACAAACACATACTCCCAGTAGGAGCATTCCTACACAAATGGCATCAGGATCTTCATTAGGATGGTACCCTACCCCCAAACCACTTCTGGAAAAAGTCCATCAGTGGGTTTGGGCCTGGTTTGGTCATGGCCGACACTTGCTGAATTACCTCAAGATGATTGTCTATCTCGCGTTTATTGTCAGGAATATACGAACAGCACTCTTCCTGGATTAAAGTGCAAGTACCACCTCTCGCTGCTAGGGTGAAGTCAAGAGCCATGCGGTTTTGAAGCACTACAGTTCTCATGGCATTCAGTTCATCAGTCACCAATTCGAGAGCGGAAAAAGTTGTGTTGCTCATTACTTCGAGAAGTTTAGACAGTTTTCTCAGCTCCCAGATCAATTTCACTGCTCCATATGCTGGTAATATGCCTACCAATGATATAACACTATCACTCAAGTCCATATGTGTCAGCCCATTGCCTATAGAATGATGGTTTTTCCAATGTGCATCGATTTGTCCCACTGGATTTACAGGTTTCTTAATGACCTCTCGGACAGTTAGAATTTTTCCTCGAGGCAAAACTGCGGTGTGTCGTATGGCTGGAACCAAGTTACCCAAAAAACAACTGCCGGACCAATTCTCAGGTAACCATTTGTATGCCTTTCTGCCACACACAAAATAACAGTCCTCTACTTTAGTAGTAACCTTACTGTGAATATACACTCACCCTGCATGAAACATTTTTCTATCAATTATAGACAATTGTTTAGAAAGAACAGAATTATGTTTTACCTCATCAAGTGTTTTGTGCATCAATCCAAGAAATGAATCATAGTTTGTATTACAATAAAAATCTGCATTGTTACCTTTAGTATAACATTTATAAGGAACAGTCACATTGCAATTGCTCCAACCTACCTGAACAGTATCATTTTTATAAAAACACACAGTTCCCTTTTGTGGAACAGACAAGTGCAATGCTATTTTATCTTGTGATGTATTGGTTGAGGAATCATAAATCAAGTTTTCCCAGGTCTCATTGACCCCTACGGGGACCATAGTCATTAATAACCCCCCGTATGCTGTTGGAAAAGCTGTGCAAATCCAGCAATTCGAAACATTGAAAGTCTCAGCATACACATATTTAATTGCCTGGTAAGTGTTGAAGTTTGGATGCCAGTCTGTGAGTAACGCTTCACGTTTATTCAGTTCAGTCTGTGTGGCTGGGAAAAGGAAAGGCCACAGCAAAAAGATTATTGTCACTAGTGCGGTTAACAGGATGATTGATTATGCAGTACATCTGAGGAAAGGGTTGTTCTGCATTCCTGTTTCTTCTTGACTCTATCATTTTTACTCTTGGCATGTGACAAGATTTTTGTCCAGTTCAAAGTTCTTAACTAGTTTGCAGTGCGTCAGGTGGATCCAGGAGGCGCGCTCTGCTATCTTGACTGCAGTGGGTGTCGACAGAAGCACTTGATATGGACCTTCCCACTTTGGTGACGCCCAATTCTTTTTCTTTGTTGTCTTCACCCAGATCCAGGTACCTGGGACCACTGCCACTACTGACGGTCTGGTTTGTTCTTTATCTGAAGCAGAATTTGACTGCAACAGATGTTTAGAATTTAACAAATTTCTCATGTACTCAGCTAGTGTACAGTCGGCTTCCTGGTCTGCGGTCATGAGAGGTTTCCACTGAGGTATATAATAAGCCCTTCGAAATAGTTTTTCAAAAGGAGTCAATCCTTTTGCATTTGGAACAGTTCTCATGCTCAACAGTGCCAGGGGCAGACAGTACACCCAATTCCTCTGCATTTCTATTATTAACTTCCTTAGCTTACTCTTTAAAATCCCATTATGCCTCTCTACTAGCCCTGCAGATTGTGGGTGGTATGCACAATGATTTTTTAAAGAAATACCAAAATGTTTACTTAACTGTTGTATGGTCTAGTTTACAAAGTGTGTGCCATTGTCACTGTAGATCCTTTCCGGAATGCCAAATCTAGGAATGATTTCTTTAATGAGAATTTTCGCCATGGTTGCCACATCTGGATTTTTAGTCGGAAAGGCTTCCACCCATCTGGAAAACATATCTACAATGACAAGACAATACTTCTTATTTTCACATTTGTTCAATTCTATAAAATCCATACAGATAGTATGAAACAGATACGGGGGTGTAGGGAAACTCCCTTGCTTGGGCTTTAACGCCCCTTGTGCATGATGTTTATTACAAATGTGGCACATCGAACAAAATTTTTTAGAGTAGTTTAAGAATCCGTATGTCGTGAACACTTGGTTCACCAGCTGTACCATCCCCCCCTGTTGAGACATGGCACTGCCCATGGCTCAACAAAGCTGCATATCTAAACAAATTAGATGGCAATATCAGTTTCCCTTCTTTAGAGATGTACATCCCCTTTTCGAGAATTGCTCCTCGTTTTACCCATCTTTGTTTTTCAGCTTGCGTAGTAAGTGTCTGCATTGTCTTTAACATTTCTACATCTAAAATCTCAGAGGGTTGTAATTCCTCATTCAAAAAAAATACTTCTGAAGCTGCCTGCTTTGCAGCTGTATCAGCTCTCACATAACCTTTTGAAATCCTATCCTCTTGCTTGGTATGAGCTCTGCATTTACAAATAGCTATTTTCTGAGGTAACTGAATAGATTCTAAAAGATCTAAAATAAACTGTGCATGATTGATTGGTTTGCCAGTAGATGTTATCATTCCTCGATTTTTCCACTGTTGCGCAAAAACATGTACAGTAGAAAAAGCGTACTGACTGTTAGTAACAATGTTCACACATTTACCCTTTGCTAAGGTACATGCCCGTGTTAAGGCAATCAATTCTGCTGCCTGTGCAGATAAATTGTGTGGTAAAGATTTCACTTCTATAATGTCAGTATCAGAAGCTATTGCATATCCTACTAGGTTCTGTCCTGCCAGGACCCCTTTTGCACGAGCCATCCACGTAGTATGTCACCTCGGCATCATCCAAGGGGACATCCGTGAGATCTTTTCTAGGCAGTGTCTTTGCTCAATCACCTGCAGGCAGCTGTGTGGTGTGCCATCTGCAGGGGTTGGGATTAAGGTAGAAGGGTTCAAAGTCGTGCATTGTTCAATTGTCATATGAGGTTGGCTCAACAATATAGTCATACAGGAAAGATGCCTAGCAGGGGAAAGATATGCTACCTTCTCTTGCAGTAAAATAATCGCGACTGCATGAGGCACTCTCAATGTGAGAGGGTGGAACAAAACTACTGAGGCCGAAGCCTGTACTGCCATTGCAGCTGCAACTACTGCTTGTACACAGTGAGGTAAAGACCGTGCCACTGAGTCCAGTTGTGATGAACAATAAGCAATAGTGCGTTGCTTGTCCCCATGCTGCTGTGTTAACACTGATGTCATATAACCTTGCTTACAATCTACAGTTTGGAAAAAACGTTTATGATAGTTTGGTAATCCCAAAACTAATGAGGACGCTATTAACTGTTTCAGTTTGCAGAAAGCAGATTCTGCTTCTGGTGTCCATTGTAACAAATCCTGTGCTGCCATAGGCTTTTTATAAATCAGGTTAGTCAGTGGTGCAGATTCCAAGGCATAGTTTGGAATCCAGCTCCAACAAAAATTAGTCGTACCCAGGAAGGACATCATTTCCTTCTTGGTAGTGGGTTTTGGTGCTTGTAAAATCGCTATTTTCCTGTCCTCATCTAATGTCCTACCCTCCTTGGATATTACATATCCTAGGTATTTAACTTGTTTTTTCCAAAGCTGCAGTTTATTTTTGTTTACTTTATGTCCTTCAGTGGCTAAAAATTGTAACAACGCTATGGTATCTTCTTTACAATCTTGCTGGGTGGGGGCCGCCAGCAGGATATCATCAACATAAAATAAAATCTGACTACCTCTCGGTGGGGTGAATCCCGCCAAGTTGCTTGCCATTTCTTGTGAGAATATTGTTGGACTTTCACAATATCCCTGTGGTAGTCACATATATGTACACCTTTTCCCCTGAAATGTGAATGCAAACCAATACTGGCTGTCAGGGTGTATCGGTATCAAGAAGAACGCATTGCTGATATCTACCACAGAAAAATATTTCTGTTGAGGTTTTAAATCATTCAACAGGGTGTGTGGGTCTGGCACCGTAGGTGCCCTTGGTATTACTGCATCATTTACGGCTTGTAAATCTTGGACCATACGCCATTCTCCATTTGCTTTCTTAACAGGAAATAAGGGCGTGTTGCATGGTGAATCAGGAGATTCCACCAGCACCTCCTCCTTAAGTAAAGCTGCTACAATAGGTTTGATTCTATCTCTGCATATTTTCTTAAGGGATACTGTCTTTTTTGTGGTCTAAATGCTGACTTTGGCATAATAGTAACTGGCCCCGCTGTACAAATAAGTCCTACATCTGACTTTCCTGTTGACCAAAGAGTTCCTGGTATATTCTGTAAAGCAATCTCTTCCTCCTTCAACAGGAGTGCTAATCAGCTGTCCTTGCTAGACTGCAAGTGTACAGCTGGGTGGGTCTGAGTTATCCAATTCAACTTCTGCATTTGTATTCCCTGTTCTGACAGTTCTAACTCTATCTGTTTGTCCCATCTCGTGACTTTCTCTCCTAGGTCTACCCATTTTACAGTCTTGTCCTTAGTGAAGCTAACGTGTGGTAATCGATTAGATTTATAAAGTGCAAAGAATTCCTGGGGCAATGAACAGCTGGCTACACTGTTCCCTTCTGTGTCCCAGTACAGATTACGTAATATCAATCTGTTTGCACGATTTCTAAACAATTCTTGCTCATATTCCTTATCAGGTCCTGGTGTGTTACAATAATACAGAGTGCAGTGCAGCAAATGCTGTTTATCACTGTCAAGGGAGGTGAACTTGCTGATGGCTACATTCATCAACTCTTCGGTTACTGCCCCTGGACCAGTCTTAACCAAGTCCTGGCTGTACCAATGAAACATTTCACCCTCCGATTGCACTGCAAAGGTATCAATTTGTCACTGTGCTTCCATACCCTGCATAGTCGGAACTACTTCTATACTAAATAGCTGCATAAGGTCTCTGCCCAAGAGATTTACTGGGCATTTTGCAGAAACAACAATTTTGCTTTACTGGGTCACTCCTGAAACAGGATCAGTTATTGCAATATTATGGGAGAGGGGCTCCCGATACAGCTGTCCATTAGCTGCTTTCACTAGTATGTAATCAGATGACTCTGAATTCTCTGGCAGTTTCAAGGGATGTATCAGGGTCCGTGAGGCCCCTGAGTCACACAAGAATCTGACTTTCCTCCCTTCTACCAGGAGTGTAACTTCTGGTTTCATGTCTGCTAAATAGAGCTCTAAGCTCAATAAAGCTAAATCCAATATTTCATTTTCTTCACTATCCGTAACGTCCTGCACTTCCTCTATTTCTTCTGTCACTTTCTCTACTCCCTCTATCACATTTTTATTTGTCATATCTGCTATCCCCCTCTAGTGATTCCTGACCATCATATAGTCAGTCCTCACCCTCCTTGTCTTCCGTGGTTGCCCTCTTGTTTTTCTTGCAATCCCTTGCCAAGTGTCCCTTTTTACCTCATTTAAAACATTCATCCCTTTTCTTTCGCCCTTCAAAGTCATCTAATCACTGCTCAGATTGTTTGTTTCCCTGGGCATTTCTCTTGCCCTTTTTCCCGGACTGTACTACATAAACTTCTGCTCTATCTTCTACAGAAAATACTTGGGCTTTCTTTTTCTTTTTGCTATTAAAATGCCTTTCAGCATGCCTAGCATATTCAAGTAATGACTGTAATCTGCTTGTACGATGATCTACCATGTGCTTTGTAATAAAACTGCTTATGGGTGCAATACTGCCTTTCAAAAATGCATTCTTTAACTGCTGCTCATATGGGGAATCTTGTGTCTCATCTTCAGGAACCTGCATTCCACAATGGTTATTAAAACATTCTAACAGTCTGGCATAATATCTGTCAACAGTTTTGCCTTCTTGTTGGATGCATTGATTAATGCAAGTCCAGTCTGCCCTAGGCTTCCATTTCTCAGAGATACGGTCTGTAAGACCTTTCACTCTGTTGTCTAGCTCTGCGCTGCTATGTGGGAGGGGCCTGTGTGCAGTGTCACGGGGATTCCAGTCGCCACTAATCATGTGCCAGTCTGGTCCCACAATTTGTCTGACTACTTTTTCTACCTCTTCTCCATTTAAATTATAATTTAGCCTCATTCCTTGCAAATCTTCTAAGAACTTTCTAAAATTAACTTTTGGATGGGGAATTCCCTCAGTGGCTTTCCGGATGTCTTCCGGAGTCCATGGTCTATACACTAGGATAGTTGGGTCCTGACCTTCTTGCCCTGTCTGAGGATTAGGCACTTCTATAAGTGGACATATTTCTTCTTCACTCATAGATCGTGAATTCCTACCCATTTGATATAGCTCAATGTCCCCTTTTGAATTACCTGCCCGTGTTCGAGACCTGGTCTCGATGGGATCTCTAATAAACGGTTTTGCTTTTGTAGTGTCTCTATTTACAGTGACAGCAGGATATCGCGGGGGTGGACAAACTTGTTCACTTGCTTCATATTCTGGTAAGGGAGGTGGAGGGACTGATGCTATTACTAAGTTATTGTCCTCCTTATCTAAAAACATTACTTTTGAATTATTATTCTTTTGTTTCCTACGGTTTACTTCCTCAATCCACCTGTATGCCTGAGGAATTCCTAATTGACGTTGCTTTTTTACCCGACCTTTAGAATCGGTTTTAAGCTGTTTGACAAGTTTGATAAGTGAGGATTTTTCTAATTTACCATCAAATTCATACTTATTAACCCAATTTTGAGTAGTATTTAATATTATCAGCACGCTGTGACTGCATGTATTTTGCGTCTTCGGTTAACGGCGGATTTTGGGATCTTTTTGTGCAATTATTACCCATTTTGTTCTAACCTTTTAATTGTTACGTAACTCCTTATTTTTTTAACGTGGTACCATGGATTTTGTTATAGTCTCTTCAGAATGACTGCCTACCTGCTCTGTTTCCCTGATCTATGACAAGACAGTAATTTTTTTATCCCGGACTTGTAAAAACAAAGTCTCAACAAAACAATACAAATCTAGTCCCTGATCTAAAACAAAAAAAAAAGGTAGATTCACCTTACCTGAGCCTTCATGATTGATCACCTGGTTTGTGTAAACCCGTCCTTGAGTCGCAGATCAGAAAGTGGCTGGCCTCTTTTGTACGACAATTCAGTCGGAGGGCTTTTCAAATAAGAAGAACCAATGTGGTTTCTTCCCCGTACGGTTTCAAGCCACCTGGCCTGTCTGATCCGAGGCGAAGTGAGGGTTTCCGGTCTGAAGGACCAATCTGTCAAAGGAAAAAACTTCAAAGACCAATACAAGTAAGGAACAGTTAAGGCACATTTAATAACTTGCAGCAAGGAGACAAAAACATGCAAATACAAGATTTTGCCTAACTACTAACAGGAAGTATGCTATTCTTATACTGTTTTACAAGACATGGCCTTCTATAGCTGACATAATCAAACACAACTTTCAGTATTGTTCTACAGCAGATGTTACTCAGATTTTCTACTGACATGACTAGATTTGTGAGAAACCTTTTGAGAAAAACAACTTGGCCTTGGTGGTACAAGCTTCTATTGTATAGTTCTAATGCATGTGTTACATTTCAAGGTACTTTTCTAGCTCAGACACAAGCAAATGCTGATTGCAGTTCATATTTTCAAGCAGTCTTTGTTCTAATTATCTATAACTTCTGCAGCTGTGTATTTTCTCACAGCACAAGCGGAACTCCTTGTCTAAGTTTCATAACATTTATACAACTGGTATTGTTCTATTCATTATTTTCCTGACACAAGCAGAAATCATCTGCTTCTCAGTAAATTTCCAAGGCATAAGCAAAGATTTTAGCTGTGCATATTTCATGGCAATACAAGGTCAGAAAGCTTCTGCAATTTGTACAGATTTATGCAGTGTAAAATAGAATAAATGTGTTAACCCTTTTCAAGCTCTAAATGCACTAAGCACATTACTAATACATATATTAACACATATTTTTCTGATACATACTTAAAATTAAAACCAAGGAAATTGGCAGCGCACACAAAGAAAACTGAAACCCCACAAATAATGTGTGCAAGGTAACTAAGCCACAAAGTGCTGGGTGCTGGGAGCCAAAGAATGTGTATAAAATCTTTTAAAACCAAAAATAATTTAAAATAAAATTAATGTTTATATATATATATATATATATATATATATATATATATATATATATTGATTTTTTGTACTTAAATGGTGATTACTATTTTAAATTGTTTAGTTTTAAAAGGTGTTTCATTTAATTCAATTAGAGTTTAATTGAAAGATCGTGATGTGGTAAGGAATTTAATGTGTAGTGTTTAGTTCTGATTAAGTCTTTGAGACGCAAGTACTGAATAACTTTGTGGTGCTAAACTATTTTTATTTTGGTCATTAAAGTTTTATGTACATTCTTCAGCTCACTGACTTGTGTTCCAGCACTTTGTGGCTTAGTTAACATTACGTACATTATTTGTGGTGTTTTAGTATACTTAAAATTAAAGAGAAAAATGGAAAAGGAAGAAATGGCATGTAATATGTAAAAAAAAAGAAAAAATGGAAAGAATAGGTGGAAGCCTTGAAGAAGAATGAAATAAATTATATAAATATAGTAAATAAAACATTGAAATAATGATCATAGGATCATAGGAGTTTACTAGGCTATTGGCCCTGAGGCCCTTATAAGCCTAGCCAAGAGTTTAGCCCATGTTTAGACAAGTCAGCACCCAGAGCCCCTGTCCAGCAGGGACACAGGTGGAATCCCAGGGGTGTATTTTCTGTTCCCCATCCTTATCCAGGGTGCGCTTAAAAAGGGATAATGAGGTAGTCTGCTTGACATGGAGAGGGAGTCTATTCCACAGATGGGGGAGTCTCTGGGACACAAATTTATCATGCCAATAAGGTGAATTGGGGAAAATTGTTTATTAGCTTACTTGAGCCTTTTTGCCTTTTTTTGTAGAGGGAAAGATTCACATAAATCAACTATGACACTGATGTTACCAGCCAAGAAATTGCCTCTGCTTTGAATAATTCCCTTATTTTGTATACAACTATACTGGTGTCAGTTACTACAGTGGAAATTATGACTACTTATTTATTGAAGAATGGATGATACTGCTGGAGAAGAGGCAGCAGCTTAATTACAAAAGAAAGCCATACTTTTCCAAGGAATACACAAATTCTTTCGCAACATGAATTGTTTAATACCCCTCTGCAATCTCTGAAGTGGTACATCTTAAAAGTCTTGCCACCAGAGGATGCTGTTGTCTATTTTAATAAGATATTTATGGAACTGCTTAAACACAAGGCCCCACTTACGCTTAAGAGTGCAAAGCAACTCTGCTTCTTGTCTCACTCCTACTACTAGGAAATTAATGAGGAAGAGCGGTAACGCCTGGAAGGCATGGCTCAATATAAAACAGAAAATCTTCAACAATATAATTACTTATGAAATAAAGCCAAATGCCAGATCAAACTTGACAAGAAGCTTTACTACTTCAGTTTTCATAACAGATGCTAAAAAAATTCTAGACAAATCTGGGCCACCATATCTAAAATACTACATCTTGTCTCAAATGAACAACCAAACCCTAACTCCCATTGCTCCTTTAAATGAAAACTTTATCTCAGGCATGACTAAACTACTTCACAACAAAACTCAAAACACGTCGACCTTGTGTAATCCCACTCAGTCTCACCTCCCTATTCCATTAATACACACACACACACTCTGATATTTAGATAAATGTGTTATTTGAGAAAATAAGTTTCCTGATTCTTAGTAAAAAATTTGATATTTAATGAGAGAAAAATGAATCCAATGAAGGATAAATAAGGACAGTTAAATATAAAACAGAGGAAATTATGGATATATTTATGAGAAAAAGAAGGGGTGTATGGAAAGTAAAAAAAAGATGAAAAACGCAGCATATGAAGAAATGGAAAAAAACAAGAGGAAAAAGTTAGCGGATGCTTTAAAGGAAGGCAAAGAAGAATCTGCACCAGGTCCATATGTATTAGGGTATAGTTTTTAAAGAAATATCAGATAATGAAAAAGACATTTTTTGGAAATAATGAACACATGGATGGAGGACGGTATAAAAGAATAAGAGTTTTATAAGGAAACTATAAAATTTATATGGAAAAGGGGGGAAGGGAAGTAAAAACTGTAAAAAAAATGTTGGGAAATGCTGACTGTAAAATATTTATGAACATTCAGAAAAGAATAATGGATGTCATAAATGAAGAAATGGATGCAGGGATGTACAGAGTTAAAGGGAAAAGAGTAAATAAATTGCTAATGATGGTTAAAGAAGTGGTTGAGTGTATATACAAGGGGGAATGAGAAGGAAACGTAACAGAAAATCATGAGGAAATGTGCACTTTTTTAAAAAGAATAATAAGGTTGGAGAAAAAAATAACAAGGGTAGTGAGGGCAAGTTTTGAAAATTTACGTGTGTGTTTATGATGGCGAATGGACGGATAGGAAAAAAGATAAGATGGGATGAGGGCTAAAGCCGGTTGTACATTGAGCATGTGGCTGTGATGGTAATGAATACATTTATACAAACATTGAGATCAACATTAAATTATGGTAGAAGGGAAGTTAAGGGAGGAATACAGTTGCCATTAATGTTAACCTATGCAGATGATGTAGAGCAAACATTGGTTGAAAAAAATAATTTATGGAACAGAACAAGTTTTAGGCACAGTTGGATTACAGTTTAATAAGTCAAAAAGTAAGGGATTTGGAGATGTGCTAAGAATGGTAGGAATTTATTTTGCCAGAAATTAAGTTGATGTTCTGGGGGGTTATCTTTGGAAGGGAACAAGTAGCAATGAAACAACTGAGGGAATTAAAAAAAAATACTAAAGTTGACAGATTGGTGGAGGGTGTTTCAGTTGTCCCCAAGAAAAAGGGTATATATTTTAAGAAAGCTAGCATAGTTAGATGATGTGTACATGTCTCCAAGCTGCATGGAAACTGAAATGTTTGGTATCTTTTTTTGTGGGGAACAAGGTTGAATCCAATCAAAAGTGGGATAGCTTATAATGTAAAAGAAAGGGGGAGGGCTTGAATTTAATAAATATGAAAAAAATGGTGAAACACTTCCCAAATGTCTGTTATGATTGGTCATAGAGAGATATTAAAATATGCTGGTCAGCCTAAAATCATGGTCTGATGCTGTCAGTCTTCACTTAATCCTGGGCTGTGGGTTCAGTTCCTTATCTCAGAACCGACTCTGCCATTATTCCAGCTTGTGCCTTCCAAAATCTCTCGAGCTGAGGAGATATGAAACCAAACCCACAGTTAAGGATAAGTGAAGATCGACAACACAGATGGAACGTTATTGTAAGACATAACTTCTTTTTCCTTTGGTGGGACTTTTCTCATTTAAGTAATAATTGTGACAAGATACACTGTAACCAGTGTGGGGAGAAAGGACATACAGCAAGATGATGTATGGCTGAATGTAGGTTGTGTAAAAAAAAAAAAAAAGGACACTTTTGGATGGATTGTTAAGAGAAAACAGTAAATGAAAAAGAAGGGAATGGGAAGAAAACATACATAACAATGGGCGACAGGAGGCTGTGGGAGTTGATGAAACAGGTGAAGAAGAAAAAATATGGAGAGGGAAAAAGGAGAAGATTGCATGCAGGAAGAGAGGTTAGGAGAAGGGATTGGCATTAATCATTATTTGAGGTTCTAGCCAGTGGCGCATCTGATTTTGACTATCACTAATTATTTATAAATAATTCCAGAAAAACATAATCAATATGGGAATAAAGAAAAGTTAGATAATAGAAATTTAAATATATATTCTCCCAAACTTAAAAAGAAGAAAAAACAATTTTAGATTACTTTCAATTAATGTGAACAATATTATTAATGCTGAAAAGGATGGGGATACTGCAATAGTGTGGTAAATGTAATGTGGATGTAATTCTATTAGAGGATGTAAGATTCCTGACAAGCAAAGAAAGACTGCAAACAGAAAAAATTGTGGGGTGGAAATGTAATATGAAGTGAACGTTGTCCTGAATTGGCTGTATTGTGTAAAAACATTAAAAATACTTCATGTGACATTGGTAAAGATGGGAAAGTGAACTGTTATGGATGTGGAGTGGAGATTACACGTTTCTAGAGTTATAGCATTATAATCATATATAACTAGTAAGGAAAGATGATCTGTTTCATCAAATATTCTGTGTGGTGGTTAACATGTAAATTATAATTGCAGTGGACTTTAGTTGTGATTTAAGGAAAAGAAGTAATAAGAAAAGGAAAGATGTAAACAAATACAAGAAGTGATAAAACATGGTAAATTAGTTGTGTTGAACAAAAGTCAGTGGACCTATAGAAAGGGACGCAAAACTGATTATTTTGTATTATCAGAAGGCTTGGGAGCAGCAGATGTTGGTATAATTGTGATGGTTTTCCAGTCTATTTAGCAATATGGGTGGAGGTAATGGAAGAAAGGGGGTATCTTAAAATTGGAAAAGGAATAAAAGGAATAAATGAAAAATTAAGTTTTATAGAGATTTGGGAAACAAGGTAAAAGGAATTAAAAGACCACCGAAAAAGAAGAAATAGATACATTTTGGAGAAGTATTTATGAAGTTCTTGTGGAACATAAAGATGCAAAATGGATAAAAGAAGTAAAAGAAAGAATAAGAAGTTTAAATGTACCTGATATGGCATGGGATGAAGTAAGAGCCAGAGAGATTGAAACAAATTTAAGGAAAGCCTCTAATTGGAAAATCTCAGGTCCAGATGCAGTACCTAACTTCTGGTTAAAAGTATTAACATCTTTGCACGAAGATTTAGCCATGAGTAAGATCTATTTATATGCACACCCAGAACAGATACCAACCTGGCTAACAGCAGGAAGAACAATGCTCCTACTTAAGAGTGAACCTGCAAGCTACCCTAAAAATTATAGTCCAATAAGTTGCCTTCCAACAAAATATAAACTATACACTGGAATTGATGCTGACAGAGTTTAGTCATTTAGAAGAAAACTCAGTTATGGCAATAGGGTAAAAGGGCAATAAAAGAAAGTCATGTGGAACAAAGGATCATTTGTTGTTAAAGATATAGTGGAGGACTGTATAAAGGGGAAGAATCTAAGTATGGCATGGAGTGACTGCAAAAAAACATTTGATAGTATTCCACATTCATGGATAAAAGAGTGCTTAAAAATGTATAAGATACACCCTACACTGATCGATTACATTACAGCGACCATGAAACAGTGGCAGACCACTTTGCAATTAAGCCATGATAAAGGACAGATTATTCCAGGGATAACAATTCAAAGGGGGATATTCCAGGGTGACTCCCTGTCACTGCTGCTAATCTGTCTTGACCTTAACCCATTAAGCTGTCTACTTAACAGCTTAGGCCATGGCTATAATTTGACTCCTAGAAAAACAGTGTAAAGACTTTTCATCTTCTTTTTGTCAATGATTTAAAACTGTATAGCTCATCAGATCAGGAACTGAAAGCACAACTGCAAGTGGTCAGAACTTTTTCAGATGATATAAGAATGTCATTTGGTCTTGGTAAATGTGCAAAAACAACCTTTAAAGCAGGAAAACTCCAGCATCAAGAAAACATCAGTTTGGGACAAGAATGTGATTTAAAAGAACTTGAGCAAGAGGGAGTGTATAAATATTTGGGAATTGATGAAGGATCAACAATAAAACATGAACAAATGTGAATAAAACTTAGGAATATTTTAAATGAGTTAAATTAATCCTGAAAACAGTATTAACATCTAGGAACAAAATTCAAACTCTAAACCAATTTGCTATTCCTGTCCTAATTTACAGTTTTGGAGTGATTGATTGGCCCCAAAACATGTTGGATAGATAAGACAGGAAAACAAGAAGGATGCTTCATATTCACCAGATGATTTGTAAAAAATCAGTGCATACCAATATTATACATTCCCTAATCTGAAGGAGGTATGGGCCTCCTTAAAATTGATTGCATGTATAGATCTGCAGTCGTGGGACTGCACACATCTGCTGACCTCACAAGACCTGAATGTAGTGAAAGCTTTGAAACATAAGGAGAATAAATCTAAGATGACTTCCCTGCTTAGTGTAGCAGAAGCATATTGCTATCAAACAGGAATGGAAATCGAACCAGAAGTAGATAAAACAGGCAGTATCTGAATGTGACAAAAACAAAAGAAGTAATATAAGGTGAGTGATCAGATGAGAAGGCAGAAGGCACGAAATGTGGAAAATGCATAAATATAGAAGCAAGTATAGAAAACTTCGAGAAGAACCTCATGTTGATCTGGATCAAACTCAGGAATGATTAAGGAGAGGTAAATTCAAACTAAGAGATGAAAGGTTAATATTGGCGGCCCAAGATAGTGGGCTACATACACGTTGGATTATAAAGTCCATTGAACATGTGGGAGAAACAGACAAATGTAGGTTTTGTAACACAGAATTGGAAACAGTCGCACACCTTGTGCCGGTTATGACATACTAATGGCAGAAGGACTGTATACTGAAAGGCATAATAATATGGCAATTCTGTTGAACTGGGGACTGTGCAAACATTATGGCATTGAAGTGGAAGAAAAACACTGGAAACATGAGCAACAAAGCATCATAGAAAATGATGAAGTCTACATCACATGGGATCATCCATTACCAGCAATTCAAAAGATAGAGGCTAGAAAACCAGATATAGTGGTCCATGAAAAGAAGACAAAAGTAGCATTTATCATTGAAATCGCCACACCCAATGACTACAGTGTCTTGCATACAGAGAGACACAAAGTTATAAAATATCAGAATTTGCAGGCAGAAACAAGAACAATGTGGAAGAAAGATACCCAGACAGTTCCAGTAGTAGTAGTAGTAGTAGGAGCAATGGGTCATATAAAAAGAGTCTACAAGCATATTTAGATATATTACCAATACATGTAACTCCATATGAATTGCAGGAGGAGTCATTACTGGGCACATTGTGGGTGCTGCGTACAGCACTTCTGGCTGACATCAAAGATTGAAACAATACTAATTTCATGAACTTTTATCATAAATCGACTTAGGAATGGGGTCCATTCCCGTCATGGTATTAGAAACCCAAAATATTTGGAGAAATTAAAAATGAGTGGCTACATCTAGCATGTGATGAGTAATTAACAGTAACATATTTAAATAATAATTTGAGCTAAGCTACTCTGTCTGTGGCACTAAACTTCTGCAGTCATGTTGATCTTATGGTAGGCAGAAAATTAACACAGACAAACCTTTGAATCCCAAATGAACTAAGATCAACAACATTCCATCTGTGTAAGCCATAACCCATTTATTGCTGACACAGGAATGGAAGGCCCGTCATTTGTGTCAACCAGCCTACGTGACCAAAATAAGAAGAAAAAATAAATAAGACACTAGTTGTTTTGCAAGGTAATGAGGAGAAACAAAACAAAACCAAAGTAACCAGTTAGAATTGTCTACAAGATGGTATACTGCCAGGAGAGTGGTACAATATTCATAAACATGAACTTCAAAGTCCAAATGACCACCTATGCCAGTTTGCATTAGGAACTAGCAAAAGGAAGACAACTTTTAAGCAATTAAAATATTGACATGAAAGCTATCTTAAAACAGGGCCTAGTCTATCGTGACCTTTTGGTTTATTTGCTATTGTGTGAACTTCTTTTGCAGAATCATAATTTGTGCTTCAGGCAGCAAATAATTAACCCTTCTGGGGGACTGCAGACATTTAGCGATGCCTAGGTGGAGAACACTACACAGGATAGGGGATCCTATTGTAAAGGGCAAAAAACATACTTTGGCAACACACACAGGCACTATATAATCATCCAGCCTTGTCATGTTTTTATTTACGGGTGTTTCAAAATTGTGTTTTTGGATGTAGTCAGTTGACTTTCATGTTCTAGGTGCCATATCATAAGGCAGTATAATTAATTGTGTTTCTGTAAGTTAGAGCTAGAATTTCTAGTGCAAACCTAAAGTCTAATTATAGCTTTAGCACTATTTGTTTTTATTGCATTAAAAGGTCTCATAAATAACAGTAAAGTATACCATTAGTTGGTATACCACTAAACAGCTTAAGGAGATTTGCTTGGCGCTGTTTTATCCTTAATTCAGAGCTTTAACTAACCTTACTCCTGAAATTTACTTGAGTATCTGACAGGAAGTTTCTCATGCAGTGTAATCAGCATTTTAAATCTGATTGTGTGTAATAGAAAGAAATCCTGATAAAATGATTTTACTATTGTGTTATAGAAAGAAATATGATGAAATGACAGAAGCGGAAATGGTATTTCTTCTTTTTTCACTGTCTTAGGTTATGGGTGAAGTGAATCAAGTTGAGATCCGTCCACTAACCTGGTCAACAAAATAAACAAATAAATATAGCTGAAGATTGTATTTATGCATGACTTCTGTATGCCAACAAATATCCTTCAGTGTTTTATGCTAATACTGCTGCCTGAGTTATATGTATACAGGTACATATTCACAATATATTGGAAGCTAATGTCTGAAAATCATCAACTGTTTGAAATAACAGAGATTCATGGTATTGGCTGACTAGCTGCACTGCTATGCTTCCTCTCAGTAGATGCTAATAATAAATCAGTGGTAAAGCAAATCGGCAGTCTCTGTACATGGGGAGTCAGTCTTAAGTGACCACTATGTACAGGTGCAGGCAGTTTCCCTTTATTTTTGTCCACATCAAGGATGCCTGGAGGGTAATGAATTCACATAAGCTGTTCTAATGGCTACCTGTGTCAGGGAGGGTAATGAATTCACATAAGCTGTTCTAATGGCTACCTGTGTCAGGTGAGGTAACATTCCACATTAAATCCACACTGAATAGTTGAGAAGTGTTTACTAGTAGTTTTGTTTGATGTACAAATAATCCAAACTGACAGTCTGTAGTCACGTACTATAAGTAGGGTACATGTGCACTTGTGCATGTGTGTGTGTGTGTGTGTGTGTGTGTGTGTGAGAGAGAGAGATGTGTGTGTGTGTGTGAGAGAGAGAGAGAGAGAGAGAGAGAGAGAGAGAGAGAGAAACTGGTAGTGGGTAATACAGAGCCTGGAATAAAAATAATAGTGTATGACAGAGAGGTATCTATGGAGCTCCCATAGTTTCTTAGAAATATAGGTTTTTAACGAGAAATATATAGAATCATAAACAAATATAAATGTCACTTATTCCTGTATGTGTTTTAATGATGTACATTAAAGTGTTTAAAATACTTACCTATTCCATTTCGTAGTTTTGATAGAGTGAGGAGGTCACACTAAAAAAACAGTCAGTAAAATGTAAATGAAAACTCCAGCCAAGCTAGAACTTCCAGTGAGTGACCCTCCAAACCTCCTGTAACAGAGGCACATGGGATATATGCAAATGACTCTTATGAACATCAGGTGTTTCAGCTATATGGCGATTCTGATTGCCCATGACTTTTACCTTTGAAGTCGTTTTAATGGACAATTTCAGGCCAATAAAGCCAAACCCCACTAGCTATGGATATGCATATTTCGGCCTTGTTATGACCTCGTCAGCATAGCACAAGCAGAGTGTTTGACTAAGCATAAGAAACACAGGGTTGTTATACCCAGCTGATGTCCATTATCATTAGGGTGACTGCAAAATATCCCAACTAGCAAATTAAAACAAAGAGTGAGAAGGTCACACTGAAAAAACAATCAGTAAAATATAAATGAAAACTCCAGCCATGCTAGAACATCCAATGAGTGACCTCCCAAACCTCCTGTAGGAATAGTTCAATTTTAAGAAGAAAATACATGATACAACACTGTTATCCCAAGTGTCAGAGACAGAATTTAATAAATTATATTACATTTGGCAAACAGATCCAGTTTTTGTGCAGTAGCTATGTGGAATCCCAGGCTGCATGTTGCAGCCTAGGTTGGTGGCAAAACCTCTTTAATTGTGGCACCTAAAAGTTGGTCGAACCATCACTGGCATTCAGTGGTCCTTATTTGGAACTTTATAAATGATGATGTGTCGTATACTTAGGGTACGTGGTTGAAATAAACAAGGTGTGTAACCCTTGTAAAGTAGTGAGTAACAAGTATGATGCATTATTACAGCCACATGTACTGCACTCCTCAGGCAAATGCAGTATTTCTCTTTCCTGTGCAGTGTCCTCTGTATTTCAGTAAATTCTCTGTATTCCAGAATAAGTTCTCATCTGTTTGAGTTGGCCTCATTTCATTGCACATATCTGTGGAGATAGCAGAATCAGCTTTGTCTGCCTTCAAGATTCTCAGATCTAGGACGCAGCAGCCACTGTTCACCGCACTCACAATGCCATGCAGTCCTGCATTTCCAGTTGCCACTAACAGCTTAGAAAGGGTGGTTTAAAATGAACTCCACAGATCAACATGTTAAAATCTATATATAGATTGAAACATATTTAGTGTCGTTCCTTGCTCATGGAGACTTTTTAAAAACGAACACAGAACAGCTGACCATATCCCAAAAGATGCTATTCCTAAGTTCAAACTGTCCAGTACCTTGATGACTGATTCGTGCATAACACTTTTTTTTCAAGTTTCACATTGAAACTACCCTTCAGAACGGTTATCTCACAGTTAAGCATAATGTACAAAATTACAAGACTTCTCTGGTCCAGAACAGAAGGAAAGAACACACAAGTTTACAGTACCCCTATTGCCTTCTCTTCTTATTGTATATCATGACAACAGACTGAACCAAATAAGGTCTGACATTATTTTTTGCATTCTGCCACATTATATTTTGCATTCTGCTACCCGTGAGTGTCACTGCCTTTCACTTAACACTGATGGAAGGGAAACTCTTGTTCTAGCAAGCTTAGTTGTTAAGACTTCAGTATTGTTTCTGTTGCCTTCCAGTTGCCTGTAGATTAACATTTAATGTTTTTTGTTAACTCAGATCTTCAGATCAAGATGCTGTTTCCCTTTCTAGTTTTGAGCTTGAAGACACAAAGTGACTCTTTCTGAACCATTCCCCGATGATCTGGATATCTTTGAGCTATAAATCAGAAGTATCTACAGATGGAGTCCATCTAATATTAGGCTTTGTGAGCACTTGGAAAACTCCACTGTGTGCACATGCTTTTGGGATTGTAGCTGGGGTTCTGACCCAGCAATTCCATGGCATCCTAAGATGGCTAACCCATTCTGTGTGGTTGTGTTGTCTGTAAAACTAGTACATTTCTCATTTTGTTACTGAAGTTAACAAAGAAAGACTGGGCAACTAAAGAAAGTACATACTAAATAATGAGGATGGGCTCTCAGAAGATATGTTTTGCACTTTGTCAACACAGACTTGTGTCTGTTTATTTTTTCTGAACATTAGATGGGATTAGACTTAGTTCTGGAAAATTACTGAAAAACTTGACTTCCGTAGCAACAAACATGCATCCAGATGTTTTATGTGAGCCATAGCATGTATAAAAAATTGTAATGGTAAAGGACTGCAACAAGGAGGGGTATTTACAGCAGGTACCATGACAACTATTTCATATGTTATTCTTTTCCAAAATAACTTTGTTATAAAGGCTGACTATGAAAAATAATGTGAGTAGACTACAAAGAATCCAGAATGCATAGTATGACTTTCATCCCCATGAATGTATGCAGACTGCAGGTTATTTTGTGAAAAACATGGTTTGCATGACTCAAGAAACTACCTTTGAAAGACAATATGCTTGGGTATAAAACATCTTTTATGTCTGTATTAAACATAAATTAGCATGATCTGTCTTTTCTGACTTCCTATAGTGAAGATTTTATCTGAATGACAGTAGTGCAAATCTCCATATGCAGGTAAACATCCACAGCAGAACAAGTACAACAAAATGTCAAACAAAAATAGAGTGCCTTCATGAGTAAATTCAGATAGAGAAGACATGTTGTAACACCTGGACAACCAAATGGTACTCTGGTACTTAACACCAAAATGAATTTATTTAGAATAAAGTAAATGTATTACCTAAGTTCATGTAAAAGAAGTGAAATGCAATAGTATACTGGGTGCCATTTCACCGAACAAAACAACAACCAGCAGAGTCTGAGGCTTCATGCTATCGACATATTCTCACGTTGTGTGCTAGACCACCTTGCACCTTAATAAGCATTATTGCAAAACATTTATTTTCAAGATGTCTGTCAGTAACTTCAGAAAACACTTCAGCATTTTATAGCAGATGTAATTCAATTAAAATACAGCTAGAAACAAAGGTTCCTTTCAGTTTTATAGTATTGCCCTCTAAATGCTTATCACGAGCAGTTAAAATATTGAATACTTATTTTTTCTTATTAGAAAACAGCTAGCCTACTATTTATGCACTCCATCTCCATGCAGAAAGCACTATAGAAAAAAAATCATTGTTTAGTCTGAAGAAGCTGCTACTTCTAAAACTACCCAAAGTTAATTTATTATTGTTGTAGCAGTACTACACTTGCAACATTCCACTGCACTTTTGCAAGATTGAATTAACTGATTTCAAGCTTATAAATGTTAATGATTTCCATTATGGGATTAAAATGTACATGTAAAAATTGCACAAGACAGCAAACCAGCCTAGTATTGCAATTTGCAAAGCACCATGAGCTTTATGTATACTGTACCCAGTAAGCATAGAATTAACATTTAGAAATTGATAGATGACTACAAAGGCAGGCACAAGTGTCTGCATAAGCACATCTTTTACCAAAGGGAATTGTTTCAAACATTATAAAATACACATGCATGCAACAGCTCTGTCTGGGCATTATTTTACAATACCTGTATCTGCAGTAAAACTGAAATGGAAGTCTGTACCGGAATATCCCTATTAAATCCAAGGATATTTATAGTCTGAATAGAATGCCACCATGCCTTTTGTTTGTGACAGTATCCAAAAGTATGGACAACTCCTTTAATTAATGAGGTGAGGGAGCTTCCTTATAAAACAGTAGAAAAATCCCTGAAAAGAGCTGAGCTACTGAAACATTGTAAAGCTGCTGAGAAATTATATCCTGCGTGAAAAGAGTTGTTCAGTATGGTTCTGAAAGCAGCCAGATTCTCTTCTCCTACAAGCTCAAATGCATCCCCCCCCTTTTTGTAACAGTGCACATTAGCAAGGCTGTGCTAGTTAACCCTTTGCAGTCTAGAAACATATTTCACAGTCCAAATATGTGGTACTGAAGTATTTGAAAATTAAGTGTGCATGCAGTGAGTTTTTTAACACTTTTTCCTAATTAAGCATCTTCAGAATGTTTTACTCTTCTGTTATGCATAACCATGAGTTTCCCTGTGCTTAAAAATACAATATATATCTTAGGGAAAAAGAAATTCCAGATTATTAAATAATAATTGTGAAAAAAGTGTGTGGAATCATAAAAAATTTATCTCTTGGTTCTTTTATAATATTTTCTGAAAGTGGAGTTAATTCACCTTTTTATGGTATCATCATCATAATAGTCAAGGGAATTACTGACTTCTGCAAAATTGACAGCTTTCTAAGTGATAAATTGTGGATAAGTAGCTAGAGGCTCTTATCACCTGCAAAGGAAACAGACACCCGGTTTTTAAGTGAATTAACTGTGGAAGCACTGGGCATGATTTTCATTGTGCTAACAACGTAAATTAAGCTGTATCAAATTAATTCCTACATATTTGTAGGCTCAGATTAATACTACTGCCATGCTAGGCAAAACGTGTACTGTAATATGTTTTAGCAGTCTATTGAAGGGTGTAGTTATGTTGCCTTTTTACTTTGCATATGAACAGCTGTGATGTGCATGTTAGTTATCCTTCATATGATGCAGTTCTTTCAAGAGGAAAATTATAATTAGGAAATGATAGGCAGTACAGAGAGTATTTTTAGCTGGGTAGCTTTCACCAGGCATGCCTACACACAATGTGCTCTTTAAATTGTCTTACTTTGTCTGGTGTATTGTACTGGACTCTTCTAAGCAATACATGTCTGTACCGAAATGCATTCTCAACCATTAGTTCACTAGGCAGGACAATTTATTTACAGGAGGCACTCAGTGTACCATTTATTCTAATCATAAATTTATAAGAATGTCTTAGAAATTATTTATGCATTTCTAGCAAATCTTTTTGGATCTTATATATACTTAAAGTGATTCATGATCAGACTGTGTTACTGTCAGCTTATGAAACTATATATTGCACAGTCAGCAGGAGAAAAACTTTCCATTAGCACTTTCATCCCTATTAAAATCTGGGGTCTTCATCAGAGTAAAGTCTTACACTCCACATACCTCCCTTAATGGGAAGACTTTACTTTGATAAAGTCCCTGGATGTTAATAGGGATGAAAGCACTAAGGGAAAGTTTTTGCTTTGGTTTTTATTACGAGTGTTTATTTATATCCCAGTAAACAATGTGGACTTATTCTGACCTTTGGTGTGGTTGGCTGTGGCAAATATGGCACAGTTTGTTCATGTTGTTTGGTTCATTGCTCAATAAGCAGGCTTTCATAGTTCAGATTTGCTGAAGACATGTAGTCTACAGTCACATAGTCTGTATCAACTAAAACGTTGTACTTCTGCCACGTGACCTTTCTTTACCAGTTATGTCCAATTAGAGCTAAAACTGTGGAAGAAGAAGAGTGTAAGCCAGAAATATACATAAAAAGACAGCAGTTTTTTTCTCCTGTAAAAATCACTGTAACATCCCAAAGGGCATACTCTTACCCTAACAGTTCAGGGAGTATAGCTTTCCCAACTGACAAACCACACTTTCCAGAAGGAAGTATCCATCACTACTACTACTGCTGAGGGCATTGCCCACCCAAAGTGCACTTCAGAAATTCACATGTAACATTAGCCTGCAGTCACTTTCCTTTCAGAGAATCAGGACTCAATCAGCAATTATCCAACACCTGTACCAGTATAGGTGGTATTAACTATCCCATAAAATTCTCAGTGGTATCAGACCAATTGTCAATGGCCAAAGAAGAGGATGGGGTTTGAGACTGTAAGAGACATTACATTATCAAAGCTTGTGTCAGGTTTGATAGCAGCAATGGTATGGGCTTTTGAGTTAGCAAGTAAGAGAACCGACAGGCTGACGGCAATGTAATACACTGAACAGGAAGTCCCTTAAATCTGTAAGATTGCAGACTATGATTAAAAGGATAGATCTGATGCTGTCCTTCTCATCTGTTCCTCAATTGATGGGGTTCAGATTTTACATTTGTATCTGACTCAGCCGCTTATACCAGATCATCAGATCCAAGAACTTTCAAGCTCCTCCCTTTACCCTTAATGCCCCACCAGCCTAATATACGTCAGATCTCGTTTGCCACCATTAGCTTCAGATCTGGATCCCTTTCCTCAAGTGTTTCTTGGAGTTATTCTAGTGTTCTACTACTGTTGGTTTATGAGTTAGCTTCTCTTTGCATTTTACCTTTTTCTCTTCCTCCTTCCCATATTCTATAAGCTAGTTTAGCTATTTATTGACTTTTTGAGCTACCATTTTTGGTTTGTTTCTGATACCATTGTCGATGTCTCTTCTTACTCTATGGAGTACTTTATCTACCATTGTCAATAACTTTTCTTTCCCTTCCTCCCTTTTTCTTCCTTGTTTACCCTTTTCTAAAAAACTAGCAAAAAAACTTTCTATTTTTTATAGTAGTTTATCCTAGAGTTTATAAGTGCATTATTCCTGCTCCCTGCATTGTGGAGGTTTCAGACATGTCTGATAAATCTTCAGGATTTAAAACAATGTGTTACCTATGAGCACAAGCTTTCCAAACTCAGATGCCTACAGAGAATGCGTCTACTGTCTAGGACCTGCTCACCTCAAAGTAGACTGTGCGATGTGCTCCGGTTTCAGTTCCAAAGTCCTAACAGATTGCAGAAGTAAGTTAACTTTACAAGGTCTTCTCCCTTCTTCTTTTTCTATTCCTTTGGTTGCTTAGGCTCAAACCTCTTCCACGAAGCCTGACAAAAACAAGTCTGAATCTGTGTCAAAGTGAAAGGAGTCCTGCAAAAGGTCTCTTGATTGTTCTTCAGCTTCAGCATCTGCTCCTTTAGTGGAGCCTCCTGCAAAGGTACATAGGTCAGATCAATCTAGCTCTGATCTGAATGTTCTGAAACCCAAGTCTTCTCAGATTCTATCCCTGCTACTTCTCTTGGATCCATTTTCATTTAAGCTCCCTTCTCCTTTCCTGGAGGTGTCCACATGAAGACACTACAGGCCTTCATCCACCTCATCCTATCTTAGATCTTCCAGAAGCCTCTTGGAAGCCAATGTGGACAGGATGATGAGGAAGTTCCTTAGAACACAGATTGATATGGGTCCACGAGCTGTCATCTGTCCAAATTGCTGTTGGCATCTCCTTCTATAATCCAACCCTCTGTTTTGGAGCCTGCACAACTAAGATCTGGATCTGAACACTACTTGTTCTTCAGCTCTGATGATTCCCCTTAGCCAACTGGCACCAAGCCTCTCGAAGCTGGAAGACAAAGCATCAGAGTTGAATCCTGGAGATAGGAGCCAAATCCAAAGCTCTTTGAGCCATCTTTTCCCCTTGGAGCCTTGGTGCTGGATAGATGGAGTCTGACTCCCTCTTTGACTGGAATGCTGGTAGGGTTGCAGGAGCCGACAGCCTGACATATTCCGGCTTCAGCACCATTGACTTCTCTATCCCCCTAGGAGTTCTGTCTTTGAGGTTATAGAGAGGGTTTTCTCCTTGGCTAGAGAAAAGGCATTCCTGTCCCCTTAGATAAGGCATCTCTGCCTCATACTGTTCTTTGCTGTGAGCCTTGACCATCCCTTCCACTGGGACAGCCAGCCTGAATGATTCTTCAGCCAGTGTGTCAGGACATTATCTCTTCTGATACCTCTCCAGAGCATCCCACTGAGGAAGTCCCTTGGAAGAGAACATGTAAGAGGAGGCAGTTAGATTCCCTCCAGGAATCTCTCATAGAAGGCACTGATTTTGATGAGGGGGAGGGGTCCCCCAGATCACCACCTGAAGGCTTCTTCTTTGGAGACATCATGGACCTCTTGAAACAAAAAGGTGAGTGGTCCTTTGACAGCCCCTCCCAGGAGGAATCAGTGTTCTTGGAGACATTCAGGTCTGGCCCATCTACTTCTTGGGTGACTGCCCCAGCTGATGAGCTCATTGACCTTGTCTCTTGGGTATGGAAGGAGCCATACACTGTTGAGCCAATACTGAAAAATATGTTCAAAATTTTGGCCCTCCCCCAATAAATCGACACACTGGAGCAAGGGTGTGCTTGTTGATGCCATGGTTGTGGCTGCAGCCACAAAGAAAAAACTGGTAGAGCAGAGTTCTTCTGTCCATCTTCCCTTTTAATTCCTTCCATCACCCTAATAGCGAGTCTAGGGCTTAGGACAGATTTGGGAAGCGAGTGTATGCTTCAACGACCTTTGCCTTCGTGTCACTGAATTACTTGGTACATTTTATGAGACTGCAAAGAGATCTGACCAAGGAGCTTGCCAAATACTTTTTTGGGTCCATTTCATCTGAGGATGGAAAGAGAATCTCCTTGCAACTGGTCGCCCTCCAATCCGTTTCCAATGTGTCCATGAGGTTGATCTCCCATGCTGCAATAGGTACCTCATGAGCTGTAGGTTCAGGCATAGCCATCAGGAGACATGCCTGGATGCGTTTGTGATTTTTGTGGAGCCCTTTAAGTCTTCATTCATCAGTGCGTCCTTTAACAGATGTTAAAGATGCCCCTCCAGGTGTGAACTAGAGGAAAAGATCCTGTCTGCCATGGATGTATATTTTTCATCACCTCAAAGACCTTTCTCTAGAAAGAGGTAGAGGTAGAAAAATGTGGTTTAAGAAATACCAGTGTCCTTTCCAGGATTCACATGGAGATATTTCCCCAGGGCAGAGGAAGGAACTCAAATGGAAGCTGCCGCCATCACGGCAGAGGTGGCCTGCAGAACCAGGGCTTCAGGGATTCCCTCTCAGATAAGCACTATCAGCACCCCTGAAAGAAGGCCCGACTATTCCCCTCTGGAGATAGTCAGGGGACATTTGTCTCTGCACCAGAAAGCCAGGCTATCTATTACAAAAGATTCATGGGTGCAGAGAATCTTATCCAGAGGTTATGTCATACTGTTTTCCTCTAATCTCACCCACTGATGTGAAGAAAATCCCCAGTGTTCCACCCAGTCAGTGATAAGCAGCATCTCTAGAAATAAAAAAAAGCTGCTAGAAAAAATGAATCATCCAAGAGCCACCCCCCCCCCCCCCCCCAGACTAGAGAGTGTCCAGAAATTGCTCAAGATTCTTCTTGGTACCAAAAAAGACAGGGGACTTGAGACCAATTCTGGATCTCAGCAAATTAAATCAGTTTGTACAGTATTCAACGTTTTGAATGGTCACGGTTCATTCTATTTTGCCTCTTCCGCAAAAGTACAATTGGATGTGCTTGATATATCTTTAGGATACATACTATCACATCAAAATGAATAGGCACTCCAGAAGATACCCACACTTCAAGCTGGGAGCCAGTCATTACCAGTTCAGAGCACTGCCCTTTGGTCTCACCACAGCTCCCTGGGTGTTCAAATGCATGGCAGTGGTACCAGCTCACTTGAGACTGCTGGGATTATGGGTGTTTCCATATTTAGACAACTGGCTTCTTACTGCCCCAACCAGGCATCAACTTCTACAGGTAGGGGACTACTTGCTAGAGATATGAGTTGATCTGGGAATCACGGTCAGTTACGATAAATCTTAGCTCACTCTTACGCACAGTCTGGATAGTTGCTAGTTTGGACACAGTCAGATAGCCTCTCATCCCTTTATTTGAATGCAGAAACTGAGGTCCCAAGTAAAGAAAGTGATTCAAAGTTCTTCTCTTCCATACCATTAATATTACAAGCCCTGGGATCCATGACAGCATTTATCACCCTCATTCCTCTGGCCAGGTTCCATATGCGAATTCTTCCATGGACACTTTCAGTCCAGTGGTCCATTCTTCAACATCCATTAACTGTTTCAGTGAAGACTACACAGGCATGTAAAAGATATCTCCTTTAGTGGATTCATTCAAACCAGCTCTGCGAAAGCCATCCATTTGTTCTTCCCCTGCCCACAGCCACAGTAACCATGGAAACCTCCCAGATGTGGAGGCACAACTTGAGAAGGGCAATTGAAGGTATGTAGTCACCTGAAGAAATCAAGACATGTATCAATGCCCTGGAGATGAGAGCAGTCCTCCTAGCATTGCAGGCATTTCAAGGTATTCTCCCATATGGGGCAATTGCCATACAGATGGACAATATGTCAGTGGTCTAGTACATCAACATACAAGTGGAACCAGATCTTATCCTCTTTGTTGAGAAGCTATGAGAGTGTGACAATGGGTGATCTTTTATAGTTGCTTTCTAATAGAAATGCACATTCCAGGGAAATCCAGCGTGATTGCAGACAAACTAAGCAGGTCCATTCTGATGCCTCACGAGTGGTCTCTCAGTGTCAAGGTGGCAGAGAGAGAATTTTCCCTCGATGGGGCCAGTCATGCTGTGACCTACTTGCTTCTCCCCGAAACAACAAGTACAACAGGTGTTTTACACTGATCCCTCCAAGGGTGGAGTCACCAAGAGATGCTCTACTTCACACTTGCCCCCCCGTCTCCTTTATGCTAAAAGACACACTCTGCAGGTGCAAAGTAGAAATGAAAATCCTGTTTCCTGTGTTCTAGGGGCCAATGAGGTGGTAGAAAGATGCTGTTAAAAAAAATCCCAGGATCCCTTTCAGCATTCACATGGAGATAGTTTCCCCAAGGGCAGAGGGGGTATCTCAAAGGGAAGACACCACCCCCATGGCAGAGGTAATCCACATAACCAGAGGTCTAGAGATTACTTCTCAGACAGATCCTATCAGTGCTCATGAATGGAGGCCTGACTGTCCATCTGTGGAGGCAGTCAGGGGTCATTTATCCCAGCATCAGACAGCTTGACAAGATACAACAAAAAAATTTATGGGTGCCGAGTATATCATCTCCCAAGGTTATACTGTCCTATTTTCTGAAACCTCTCCTGCACTTACAAAGAAGATCCCGATGTTGCACCCAGTCAGAGGGAAGCAGCATCTCTAGAGATAAAAATACTCCACAACCCAAGGCCACAGTGACCACAGACACCTCTCAGTTCAGGTGGGGTGGGCATTTCTTGGGAAGGACAGTCCAAGGCACATGGTCTCCTAGGAGGCCTAGATGCATATCAGTGTACAAGAGATGAGAGCTGTCCTCCTAGCATTGCAGACCTTTCAAGACACTCTCTCAGAGATGAGAGCTGTCCTCCTAGCATTGCAGACCTTTCAAGACACTCTCCCAAGTGGGACTATTGCGATCTAGATATACAATATGTTAGTAGTCTGGTACATCAACAAACAAGGAGGAAACAAATCTTAACCTGTTTGTTGAGAGGCTATGAGAATATGGTAGTGGGTGATCTCTTCCAATTGATTTTTGATAGCAATGCACATCTCAGGGAAATCCAGTGTGATTGCAGACAAGTTAGGCAGGTCCATTTTGATAGCTCACGAGCAGTCTCTGAATGTCAAGATGGTGGAGAGAATATTCCATCAGTGGGGTCAACCATGCTGCGATCTATTTACCTCTCCCCTCAACAACAAATGCATCAGTTTCTTTAACCTGATCCCCCCACTGGGGAATCACCAAGAGATGCTCTACTTCACCCTTGCCCCTCCGGTCTCCTTTACGCCTATTCCCCATTACCCCTTATTTGCAAGTTTTTACAGAAAACATCTTGATTGAAGAGCATTTATCCTCATTGCCCCTTATTGGTCTTGTCAGATTTGTTTTTCCTTCCTCTGACATCATCTTCTACATCCACCATGGATTCTGAATCCAATTCCAGACTTCCTGTCTTATCCAACAGGAATGACTCACCCAGACTTAACTAACCTCAAGATGTTATGTTGTCCTATCTCACTGTAATTATTGCTGTTTGGTTCGCAGCCGTTCTCTGCTCCGACTCGGTCGAATACTAAAGCTTGAGAGCTTCCACTGGCTTGAGGTTAACCCCCTATCCCATGATGCTGTGGGCCAAATCTCCAGATCTCTTTTGCCACTCAAGCATCGAGGTTGTTGTTTGGCTGAGTAGACTAATTTTTATATTTTTTCACTGTTGTTTACTTATTTTCTCTCCTTTTACTTAATAGTTATTGTGAGTCTGCGTTAGGTCTTCTCTCTATTTTCTACTAGTTTAGAGAGTGCCGTTTAAGTTAGTGGGCTCTCGTGGCCCATTTAAGTTAGAGGGCCGCTCTCCCTATCCCTTTCTTTACAGTGTGTTACTTAGTAAAAATTTTCTTCTAGAAGTCTCCCTTTCTTCCTGTCATAACCCTAGAGAGCACCGTTTAAGTTAGAGGGCTCTCGCGGCCTGACTTAGAGGGCCACTCCCTTCCCTTCTTTCTTCTGTTAAAAAAAAAAAAAAAAAAAAAACTCTTTCTGTAACTTAGTTTTCTTCTACTGTAGTTGTTTTCATTACTTTTCAGTAGCGGTTCCTTTGCATAATGTCTAAAGAAAAAGAGCATCAACCTTCTGGCTTTAAAAAATGCGATAGATGTACCCAGAAAATGTCCATCACCGACGGCCATACTAGCTGTGTCTATTGCCTAGGTGAGGTACATTTACAGGACTCCTGCACTATCTGCCATGCCTTCAGTAGCAGGGTGCTCCATGAAAGGAAGAGGAACTTGATTGAGGTTTAGTGAAAGGGGCTTTTCAGGAGTCTTTAGAACAAGGACAGAGCTCCAAATCTTCCTCCCCTTCTTCCTCTAAGACACATTCTACTAAAAGACCGGCTTCTTCGGCTCCGTTGACTGAGCCATCTAAAAGGATTGCGACATCGGAACCTAGGGCTCTTGGTTCCGAAAAAACTGTTACTTCTGCAGCTCCAACAGTGTACTCACAGTGGGCAGAAGCATCTAGCAAGAGAGACTCCCTGGAACTGGAACCTGTCTCACCTATTTTGAAATCACCCATTTTGAATCGGGGCAGATCTCTTTCCTTATCCACCCATTCCTCCAGGAGTTTATCTGATGAGGACGTGGAGCGGGTGGTGAAGAGATTACTTAAAACACCAGCCCTGCAAAAATGTTGTCTCTGGACCCGAAAGTCTCGGAGCCGTCCATACCTTCATGCCTCGTTGTGATTCCTCCTCTGACCACTTTAGCGTCTTTGGAGACCGAGAGCTCAACTCTGATAGTTGTAGAACCGTTGGCATCAAGAGCCCCATTGGAATCTTCGGTGTTGACTGCTCCAACTTCCTCAGCTCCGTCGGAAGTCGAGGGGTCTGGGAACCGATACTCGCCAGTCGGGTCCAGGGGGAGAGTCAGCGCGGACTGTCGTCTGACCCGACTCTTCCTCTCGGTGCCTCAGCTAGGTTGAGTTTGGCCCCCATGTCAGCTTCGGAGCCACCTACATTACCTCAGAGTCAACTCTCTGTTACTTCAGAACCAAGGGCCGCTTCGGAGCAGGCTGGGAAGGCTTTCGAGTTGATGGAGAAGGTGCTGTCACCTCAGCCAGTCTCTCATCCCTCCCAGATGTCAGTGATAATCTCTTCACCTCAGCCTCCCCCTAGCCGTAGAGACCAGGAACCTCAGGGACCCCCCGTTGGTGGCGTTGTCTCTTCCAAAATCTCCCCAGACTACCCTTTGAGGAGGTCCCTTGGAAGAGACTGTGTAAGGGGAAGCACATAGACTCCCCTGAGTCTGTCACCTCTGATACCGACTTTGATGAGTCTGAAGGGCTCCCAGGGTCCCCCTCTGAGGATGTATTCTTTGGCGACATCCTGGAAATCCTGAAGCAGAGTGGTGACTGGCAGCCCATCAACCCTTTGGAGGACAAATCGGTATACCTGAAGGCTTCTTGGTCTTGCCCTTCCACCTCCTGGGTGACTCCACCTTATGATGAACTGCTAGAGGTCATATCTCGTAAAGCCTGGACATCACCTGTTACAGTGGAGCCTGTTCCGAGGAGGCCCAATAAGTTTATTACCACTCCCTCAGATAAAGAATTTTTGACAAAAGATGTCCCTGTAGATGCCATGGTGGTGGCAGTGGTCACCAAGAAGGAACTCTCTGAGACCTCTTCATCTTTTCATCCTCCTAACAGAGAGTCTAGGATTATGGACAGATATGGAATGTGTACCTTCTCTTCAGCGCCCTTTACCCTACGGTCACAGAACTACCATACCCATTTTGCGAGACTTCAAAGGGATCTCCTACAGGAGCTAGGAGATTCCATTCAGGGTACAGCAGCTTCGGAGTCCGCAGATACAGTGTCTTCCCAGCTCTCCACCCTCACTTCCATTGCAGACTCCTCCATGAGGCTGATTTCTTACGCAGTGAATGGAGAGAGTAGCGTGGCAGCAGCAGGAATTGCCCTCAGGAGACATTCCTGGTTGTGCCTTTGCAATTTTGTCGAACCCTTTAGGTCTTCCTTCACCAGTGTCCCCTTTGATGGTTCATCCCTTTTTGGACCAAAGGTGAAGGATACTTTAACCAGGTGCGAACAGGATGAGGAAAACCTTATCTGCCGTGGGAGTCCAATTTTCTGCTCCGTCAAGACCTTATCCCAAAGGTCAAAAGGGTGGAAAAATGTAGTTCCACAAGTCCCAAAAAGGTCTTTATGATGTACGTGGTGACTCTTCCCCCTGGGCTGGGGGGGGGTTATAATGGAAGATGCTGACCTTGTGGCAGAGGGGGTCCGCAAAACCAGGGTGACAGAGATACGTTCTCTGACAGCCCCTTCCAGCGCTCCTGAAAGGAGGCCAGTCTGCTTTTCTCTGGAGGCAGTCGGGGGGGTCAATTATCACTGTACTCAAACACCTGGCAAGAAATTTCATGAGACAAATGGGTACAAACAATAATATCCAGAGGTTACTGCATACCCTTTTCTACCTCCCCACCAAAAAATCGGTCCTTACTGGATGTCCCACCTGCCCAAAAGGACCAGGCAACACCCAAGATGTCCTTGCAGACCAGATAAGATCCAGGACTTGCTCAAGATTTTTTTTAGTTCCAAAAAAGACAGGGGACTGGAGATCCATTCTAGATCTCAGCAAACTAAACAAATTAATGAAGAAGTCAAAATTCCAGATGGTAACTCTGCAGTCAATCTTCCCATTTATCGGGAAAGACAATTGGATGTGCTCAATAGATCTCCTGGATGCGTACTACCATATAAATATGAACAAGCAATCCAGGAGACACATATGCTTTCGGCTGGGAGCCAGTCATTACTAATTTCGAGCCCTGCCTTTTGGTCTCACTACAGCCCCCAGAGTGTTCACCAAATGCATGGCAGTGGTCACGGCTCACTTGAGATGTCAGGGAATCCGGGTGTTTCCATATTTAGACAACTGGCTCCTCACTGCCACCACCAGGCATCTACTACTTCAAACGAGGGACGAAACACTGTCAATTTGCGCCAGACTAGGCATCACAGTAAACTTAAAAAAATCTGCCTTGTCGCCACCTCAACATATTACATTCTTAGGCACAGATTTGGATTCAAAAACCATGACAGCAAGACTTACCGCAGACGGAATTCAGTTCCTTCACCGGCAAATCAAGATTTGGATGGCAAAGAGAAGAGTTCAAGCCAGATTTGTGTTACAAGTTCTGCATACCATGGCAGCAGCTATTCTCTTAGTCCTGTTAGCACATCTACACATAAGAGTTCTACGATGGTTACTCTTTGCCCAGTGGTCAATGCAGGATCTTCCTCTGTCACACCAGATTATCATCATGGACTCATGCAAAAAAGATCTTCTTTGGTGGCTGCAAACAGACCAATTGTATCAGGGCTGTCCCTTTGTTTTTCCTCAACCAAACACAGTTCTGACCACGGACGCTTCCCAGATCGGGTGGGGGGGCATTATCTGGGAATGACAGTCCAAGGACTTTGGCAAGATCATGAAAGCCACCTGCACATAAACGTTCTGGAGATGAGAACAGTGCTTTATGCATTGCAAGCATTTCAGGACTCTCTTCCTATGGGAACGGTTGCAATTCAGACAGACAACATGTCAGTAGTGTGGTATATAAACAAACAGGGAGGAACCAAATCTTGCCCACTATGTCGGGAGGCACAATGAGTTTGGCAATGGGCATTCACTTCTCAATGTTTTCTAATAGCAATGCACATCCCGGTAAAATCCAGAGTGATAGCGGACAAGCTCAGCAGAGAGATTCTGATGCCTCACGAGTGGTCCCTGAAACCAGAGATTGCGGAAGTGATCTTCCAGAAATGGGACCAGCCTTGCTGCGACCTATTTGCCACGTCCATGAATACCAAATGCAGCAACTACTTTGCCCTCATTCCCCCTCTGGGGAAGTCACCAAGGGATGCAGTGGTTCACGATTGACCCCCTGATTATTCTATGCCTTTCTCCCCTTTCCTCTAATCCCCAAAATCATTCAGAAGGCCAGACTGTTGAAAAGAACTATGATCCTCATTGCGCCTTACTGACCTCGTCAAGTTTGGTTCCCCTTTCTCCGGATCCATCTGCTGGAGGAACCTTAGATTCTGGATCCAATTCCAGACCTCCTGACCCATTCTTCAGGGGAGTTCCATCCATCTGTTCAAACCCTCAAGTTGACAGCATGTTCCACGCATAGCTAGGTGTTACCCCTTTTCCCCTGCAGTGAGTCATATTCTCATTTCTTTCCATAAACCATCCACAAGAAAATTATACTCCAGTAAGTGGAAAAGATTTTCATGTTGGGCTGCAAAACAGAACATAGAGCCTTTTACAGCTTCCATATGTACAATTTTAGACTTTCTTACTGAACTGTTTGAAGAAGGAGCTGCTGCAGCTACCATTAGGGTTCAACTGGCAGTCATTTCTAATTTCCATACTAGAGAAATGGGAGTCCCAATGGGAGTCCTTCAAAGGTACCGTCTTACTCAGACCCCCAATCAGAGAACCCCCAGTCCCTTGGGACATAAATCTCATGCTAACTTTGCTAATTTTACCACCCTTTGAGCCTGCATCATCTTGTGATTTGAAGTTTTTGTTTTGGAAAACTCTATTTTTAGTGTCCATAACCTCTGCCAGAAGGGTATCGGAGTTACACGCTCTCTCTACTCATCCTCTGTATATCATTTTTCACAAGGATAGGGTCTCCTTGAGAACTAATCCCTTGTTCCTTCCCAAAGTCTGTTCAGAGAATAATTTGAACCTCTCCATTGAATTACCAGTCTTTTTTCCGAACTATAGCGACAACGCAGAAATCAAGTTGCACCAGCTGGATGTTCATAGACAATTACATTTTTACCTGCACAGGACAAAAGATTTCAGAAAATCTGACCAGCTTTTTGTGTCCTTTTTGGTCAAAAAGAAAGGATTGTCAATTTCCAAGGTAACCTTATCTAAGTGGCTTACTGATTGCATTTCTTTCTGCTACAATAAGCAGGGTAAGCATCTACCAGGAAAGGTAAGAGGACATTCCACTAGAGCAGTCTCAACATCCACTCCCTTTCAAGCTAGACTTCCTATTAACTCTGTGCAGCCACAACTTGGGTGAGACCTCATACCATTATCACTCACTACAAAGTAGATGTGGCCTCTTGGAACAGGTCCTCCTTTGGATCCACTGCATTAAGAGTATTTTTTTACTGAGCCACCCTAGGATAAATGTACTAGGGACTCTGTCCCAAACAGCAAGAATTACGGTGAGATAGGACAACATAACATTAAGAAGTTATGTACTTACCATAATGTTCTGTTTGTTGTCCATCTCGCCTATATTCTTGCATCCCACCCTCCTTCCCCCATCCTGTATTCTTTGAGGAACTGGTGGATAACTGTATACTATGCACATAGTTTTTTGATAGTTTGGAGTCTCTGTTCTTGTCCTTATAAGGTATTCATATATATATATATATATATATATATATATATATATATATATATATATATATATATATATATATATATATATATATATATATATCTACAAAATTGCTGTGATTGCCTTTCGCTTGCAAACAAGATCTGGGGATTTGGCTGAGAGCATCATGGGATAGGGGGTAGCCTCAAGCCAATGGAAGCTCTCGAGCTTTAGTATTTGGCTGTGTTGGAGCTGAGAATGGCTCTGAACCCAAACGGCAAGAATATAGGTGAGGTGGACAACAGACATAGAATGTTATAGTGAGTACATAACTTCTTATTTTTCCAGTTCTGTTGATTGTTAGACAGCCCAGGCTCTCCTCCCCTGTCCGTCACATTTTATTATATTCCCATAAGACTTCTACTAGAAAGATTTACAAGATTAAATGGAAAAGATTTATTCTTTGGGCCCTAAACAAAAATTTAAATCCCTATTCAGCCCCAATTTCAAGTGTCCTAGACTCTTTAGCTACAGTTTTCAATCAATATGCTTTCATCTGGGAGTAAATAATTCTACCTTAGCTTCCTCTAAACTTTGCAAAGCCTCTCTAAGTGGAACCTTTTTACTTAGACCTCCATTAAAGGATCCTACCCCTTCTTGGGATTTAAACATTGTACTTCAGGCACTGACTCAACCTCCCTTGAACATTTGACCAAATTTGGTCTAAAATTTCTGACTTCTTGGCTGCTATTACATCTGCTAGAAGAGTGTCTGAACTTCAAGCACTGTCCTCTAAGCCTTCTTATTTAGTTTTTCACAAAGATGGGGGTTCTGTACAGACCAATCCATACTTTTTACCAAAAGTAGTTTCTGAGTCTAATTTTAATCAGGTTGTCAATCTTCCAGTGTTCTTTCCAATCTTTCCAATCTTTCAAAGTCAAGTATTTGTTACATTTATTAGATGTCCACAGACAATTAAGTTTCTACATTCACAGGACTAAGGATCTAAGAAAGTCTGAACAATTGTTTTTGCCTTCTCAGATTCAAAACTAGGCAAACTAGTATCTAATGTTAACAGATTGTATTACATCTATTTATCAAAAAATGAGCTTATCTTTACCAAAACCACCCAGCGTCCATTCCACCAGGTCTATGGCAATCTCATCAGCCTTTATGTCCAGAGCTTCCTAGGATGATATTTGTGCAGCTGCAACTTGAGATAATCCTCATACCTTTATTGCTCACAAGAAATTGGATCTGGTCATTAGGGTAAGAGCAATCTTTGGCTCAGCGGTGCTGTAGAATATCCTTCCTTAGAGTCCTCCTGGTATTTAGGTAGCTGGGGAGTCTGTTCCAACAGTTGAAGAATGAATGGAAATGGACAACATCAGATTAAAAAGTTATCTACTCATTTATTTATTTTTATTTTTTTATTTTATTTTACATTTGTTGACCAGGAGATTCCAACTGGATAAATGTCCATTTTCAGCGGAGCCCGGAGAGAAAAGCTCAAGAGTTTGTAAATATACAAAGGCATTTAAACAAATACAGCGTCATTTCACACATACACAGACAAAGTACAAAACATAACATTTTAGAAGTACATAGAGAAAGAAAAATGTTTTGGTTGCACATTTTAGAGATACATAGAGAAAAAAAGTATTATAGCTGCAAATTTTAGTAGCAGGACTCGTTAGTTGTATGACCAGTAATTTCTACTTGAATTTCTGAGTATATATAATTTTCCCATAGTTTTCAAAAATATAGTAGAACTGCTAGTAGGTGAGGTTAGCGTATTACGAATAGTAGTACATGCAATAAATTAGTATGTGGAGGTTGATAGAGAAAGTCCTGAGGGAAAAGCAGGTGTAGAGGGTCAACCTGGGGGAAGGCATGGACATTGCCTATTGATAAGTAGGTGTTCCTTTAGTAGTTGTTTAAACTTAATGACAGAATTTGTTGAGGTACTATCAGGGGACAGTGAGTTCCAGATTCTGCCTTTGTAGTTAGGAAATAGGGAGTCTCCTGCTGAGTTGTTGGATCTGGTGATCTTGACTAAGGTCCTGTCACTAGAGCATAGTTGTCTTGGGTTTTCATGTATTTTAAGTAAATTAGGTAGTGTTGGTATTTTGCCTGGATGTAGTAGGAGTTTTTTTGCGAAAACTAGTTGGTGGAAAGTAATGAGATTTTGAAGTTCAAGCCATTTTAGTTGGTATAGTGAGTGGCGATGATGGGAATGGTAGGGAGCATTTGTGGCAGATCTGGCACATTGATTCTAACGTGTCTAGTTTTGTAATTTCTGTTTTGGATAGGTTGGTGAAGATGGGGGCAGCATATAGAAGTGTGGATAGTAGCACAGTTTGAGCCATGGTAATTTTAGTCTGTTGATTTAGGTATGTTTTATTTTTGTACAGACTACCTAGTTTTCTGTGTATGTTTCTGATGGTTTGATTTATGTGTAGGTCAAACTTCAGTTTGTTGTCGATTGTAAAACCCAGTAGTTTTGTGTGGGAGTCTGAGGAGATAATGGTACCATCACTAGACGTAATACTAAAAGAATCCGTGTCTAAGTTGGATTTATTTGCTTTGAAGATTAGTAATTTGGTCTTTTTGGGTACAGTAACAGGTTTTTACTGAGAAACCAAGCTTTAGTGGTTTTGAAGACTTGTTGGGTAGTGGAAAGGAGTGTGAAGAGGTTGATGACTGAGCAGACTAGTGTTGAGTCGTCAGCATATTGTATGACAGTTGCATCTTGGTTGATCTTATTCAGATCGCTGATTGATGAATATGGAAAATAATAGAGGGCCTAGAATTGATCCTTGTGGGACTCCAGTTGTAATAGGAAGCAGTGTGGATAGTTTGATGTTAAGTTGTCTATCTCGCCTTCGTTCTTGCTGGTTAGGATCGAAGCCAATCCTCGGCTTTGACTCAGCCATCTTCTATAGCTCGAGAGCTGTTTACTGGCTCGAGGCTACCCCTTATCTCGTGATGCCTAGCGCTAGCTACCTAGATCTTGTTTGCCACTCCAGCTACGAGGTGTCGTTCTACTGGCTGAGGCTTGTATAAGATTATTATAGAACTTTTTTCCTTTGGAAATAGCTTTTTTTTTCTTGAGAATTATAGTTAGCATTTAGTCTTATTCTATTGTTATTAGTTCAGGGTGTTGCTGTAGTCCCTTTCCTCCCCTTTAGAACTCGTTTAATTTAGAGAGTTCTTCCCCTCCCCCTCTCTCTTCCCTTTTAGGTAGCCGTTTAAGTTAGAGGCTTCCTAGTTAAAAAAAAAAAAAATATATATATATATATATATATATATATATATATATATATATATATATATATATATATATATAGCTTTAGCTGTAGTATACTGTGTATCTTTTTTTTACCCTTTTGTGATATTGTGTTGTGGTATTTTGTTGTGTTCACTTATTGGCTTTTTGGCTAAGTTCAGTGTGGTACCTCTTGAGGTATTTTGTTGAATATGTCTAAAGAATCTAAGGTGTCTAGATTCAAGAAGTGTGACTCATGCTGTCAGAAAATGTCTCTGACAGATGGGCACACTTCTTGCGTCTTTTGCTTAGGCGCAGTGCACCTGCAGGACTCTTGTTCTATATGCCATGTATTTAGTCCAAGAGTTCTGCAGGAGCGTAAGAATAAACTTATTCTCAGGGGTCTTTTAAAGCCCCAGGATTCACCGGCCAAGACTCAGCCTGTGAAATCCCCCAAACCGACCAAATCGTCGGCTCCAGGCTTGGAGCTGTCATTGGTTCAAGCTTCATCTGCTACTTCAGTTCCGGCCAGAACCGATGAGACTATCTCCCCATCGGCTCCATCAGCATCTTTGGAGCCATCGCGGAGCCACAAAAGGCTAAGGTCCCCTTCCCTGGAATCTATACATTCGGCTCCTTGGTCTCCCCTGCTTCAGAGTGAGCGCTGTCACAGATCTTCCCACTCCTCTCGGTCCTCTAGGCTCTCGGATCATAATATGGAGAGAGTGGTCAGTAGGTTGCTGAAATCACAGGCACTTGCCAAGATCTTGTCCAGCCCTCCTCAACAGGTGTTGGCTCCATCCACTTCTATCGATGTTCCTCCTCCGACTCCTTTGAGCTTGGAGCCGGAGTTCGGTGGGGTTCGAGTCATGGAACCGTCGGCTCCGATAACTGTTTCTCCTTCGGTTCCGTCATCAGCTCCAATTCCCTCAATGGCACCGTCCGTCGAGGGATCTGGGTGCCGAGACTCCCTCGTAGGCTCCTAGGGGGCGAGTGGCATCGGACCCTTGTCCGACCCCGTTCTCCCTCTCGGAGCTTCGGCGCAGGTGAGTTCGGCTCCTACATCGGCCTCGGAGCTGTCTCCCTCAGGGCGGAGAAGAATTCCGGTTTCCTTGGAGCTGGATCCTTCTCTGCTTCGTGGCAGGGACGCCTTCCATGTCATGAGGAATGTGCTGGCCTCTGAGTCAGCTCCACGATCGACTCCACCGGCTCTGTCCCCTGTAGTGCCTGTGACAACCTCTGCTCCTCCTCCTCCAGACCCCAAGGATGGGGAACCAGCTCTCCAGGGCACCCGATTGGGTTTTTCCTCTTCTTCCGAGGCCTCCCCTGATCATTCAGAGGAGCCCCCTCGCAAGAAGACGTGCAAGAGGAAGCACATTGACTCCCCTGAGTCTGTCACTTTGGATACAGACTTAGATGATTCAGAAGGGTCCCCGAGATCCCCCTCTGAAGATGTTTCCTTTTAGGACATCCTCAAAATGCTTAAGCAGAGGGGGAACTGGAATCCCCTAGCCCCTACCGAGGATGAGTTTGTATTCCTGGATGCGTTCGGTTCCCGACCTTCCATCTCCTGGGTTTCTCTGTCTTTTGATCCACTCATGTCTGTGGTGGCTCCAAAGGCTTGGTCAGCCATGAATACAGTGGAACCAACCCTGAGGAGACCTAGCAAGTTTATCACTGCAACCCTTGATAAGCAGTTCCTGACCAAAGGTGTCCCTGTGGATGCCATGGTGGTAGCAGCAGCCACTAGAAAGGAGTTAGCAGAAACTTCTTTGTCTGTCCATCCTCCTAACAAGGAGTCTAGGACTATGGATAGATATGGGAAGCGAATGTTGCTTCAGCGACCTTTTCAATGACGTCACTGAATTACTTATGTCATTTTACCCGGCTTCAGGGGGATCTCCTTAAAGAGCTCAGAGATACCCTTCAAGATCCATCAGCTGAAGGGGCTCAAGCTAAAGTGGCTTCCCAGTTGGCAACCCTTAATTCTGTAGTCTACTCCTCCATGAGGCTCATTTCCTATGCAGCCCATGGTGCGAGCAGAGCTGCAGGTACAGGCGTGGCCGTTAGGAGACACGCATGGATGAGACTGTGTAATTTTGCAGAACCCTTTAGAGCGTCATTCACCAACACCCCCTTTGATGGTGCCTTTCTTTTTGGACCACAGGTGAAAGACACTTTGACTAGGTGTGTGCAAGAAGGCAAGACTCTCTCTGCCATCGGAGTCTGTTTTTCCACTCCTTCCAGACCATATCCCAAAGGTCAGAAGAGTGGTAAAATGTGGTTCCGAAAATCCCAGGGAGCCCCGCCTGACACACGTAGTGATTTTTCCTCCAGGGGCAGAGGAGGAAACAACAACAACAGACTCTGCTCTCGTGGCAGAAGGGGTCCGTAGAACCAGGGCAGCAGAGTATCCTTCTCTGAGAAGCCCTTCCAGCATCCCTGAAGGGTTGCCTGGCTGCCCATCTCTGGAGGCAGTCGGGGGAAGACTTTCACTGTACCCAAAAGCCTGGCAAAGCTTTACGCAAGACAAATGGGTACAGTCAATTATATCTGGAGGTTACAAAATCCCTTTCTCTCAACCCCCCTTACCATCAAGCAAATCCCTCCCAGATGTTCCACCCAATCTGAGGAACCAAGCAGTTATAAAAGTTTCAAAACTGCTAGAAAAAAAGAGTCATCCAGGAAGTCCCGGCAGACCAACACAGATCCGGAACTTACTCAAGGTTCTTTTTGGTACCAAAAAGGACAGGGGACTGGAGACCAATTCTGGATCTCAGCAGACTAAACAAGTCTGTTCAAAGAACAAAGTTTTGGATAGTCACGCTACAGTCCATTCTACCCTTCCTGGGTCAGGACAATTGGATGTGCTCCATAGATCTTCAGGATGTGTACTATCACATCAAAATGGACAGGCACTCCAGGAGAATTCTTCACTTCCGGTTGGGAGCCAGTCATTATCAGTTCAGAGCCCTGCCCTTTCGTCTCACCACAGCCCCCAGGGTGTTCACCAAATGTATGGCAGTGGTCAAGGCTCACCTGAGACATCAAGGATTCCAGGTGTTTCCATATCTAGACGACTGGCTCCTCACTGCTACTACCAGGCATCAGCTTCTGCAATTCAGGGACTACACTATCACAATCTGCTCCCAACTAGGCAACACAATAAACTTCGAAAAATCTGCCTTGTTGCCCTGTCAATCTATCACCTATACAAGAGCAGACTTAGACACAAGGAACATGTACGCAACACTTCCGCCAGACAGGGTATTTTTAATTCGCCAGCAAGTCCAACTTCTGATGCAGAGCAAAAGGATCCAAGTCAGATTCGTCCTTCAAACTCTGGGTTCCATGGCAGCCGCAATTCTTCTAATCCCACTGGCCCGCTTTGACATGAGGATCCTTCAGTGGCTTCTGTTCACACAGTGGTCTTTCCAAGAGCTGCCCATGTCTCACATGATCCTGATTACAGAAGCATGCAAAAGGCACCTTTCATGGTGGATGGTCTCTCCACTAGTGACTCAGGACACACCCTTCATTCAACCCCCTCCAGTAGCCACAGTGACCACAGACACCTCCCTAATAGGGTGGGGGGGGGCATTATCTGGGCAGGACAGTCCAGGGTACTTGGCAACCTCACGAGTACCATCTGCACATAAACGTCCTAGAAATGAGCGCCTTGCTCCTAGCGTTGCAAGCCTTTCAAGACGCTCTTCCTTCCGGGACCATTGCAGTTTGAACAGACAACATGTCAGTGGTGTGGTACATCAACAAGCAGGGTGGAACCAGGTCCTACCCCCTGTGTCGAGAAGTACTCAGACTGTGGCAGTGGGCGATTTCCTCCCAACGTTTTCTGATTGCGATGCACATCCCTGAGAAGTCCAACGTCATAGCGGACAGGCTCAGTAGAGCTATCCTCATGCCTCACGAGTGGTCTTTGAATCAGAAAGTTGCAGATCTTATCTTCTGCAAATGGGGACAGCCTTGCTGCGATCTTTTTGCCACCCCCTTCAACAGCAAATGCAGCAACTACTTTTCACTTCTTCCACTCCCAGGTCACACACCCAGAGACGCTCTAGTCCACGATTGGCCTCAGGGACTTCTTTATGCCTTCCCTCTGTTTCCCCTGATACCGAAACTCATGCAGAAAGCAATATTATTTGGTTGCAAAATGATCCTCATTGCCCCCTACTGGCCTTGACAGATATGGTGTCTGTTCCTGCACCATTATCTTCTTGATCAGACCTGGACTCTGGATCCGATTCCAGACCTGCTGATTCATCAGTCAGGTGGGCTGCATCAATCCCTCCAAACACTCCAGCTCACAGCTTGGTTGCTCCACTTCCAACCTTAGCCAGGCTTCCCAGCATTTCCTCGGCCGTACGTGAAATTATTGTCTCCTCGCACAAGTCCGCCACTAGAAAGACTTATGCTAGCAAATGGAAATGTTTTTCTTGTTGGGCAGAGGCTAGGAACATAGATCCCCTTTCAGCCCCAGTCCATGAAATCTTGGAGTTCCTAGCAGAGCTTTTTCATTCTGGGTCCACTTCTGCTACAATCAGGGTTCAATTAGTGGCCATTTCAAACTTTCACATTGGTTTCTCTAATGCAAACATCATGTCCCATAAGCTATGTAAAGCTTTCTTAAGAGGGACTACTCTCCTTAGACCCCCAGTGAGAGATCCCCCTCCTCCTTGGGACCTATATTTGGTACTAACCTCCTTAGTTTTGCCCCTTTTTGAACCTGCAGTGTCTTGCTCCATTAAGTTTCTGTCTTGGAAACCTTTTTTTCTGGTAGCTATTACTTCAGCCAGACGCATCTCTGAACTTCAGGCACTATGTGTCTGTCCTCTACACTTAGTTTTTCATAAGGACAGGGTTGCTCTGAGGACTAATCCCTCTTTCCTTCCGAAAGTCTGCTCAGAAAATAATTTAAATCAATCTATAAACCTACCTGTGTTTTTTTCCAACCACACCAACAAGGCAGAATACAAATTACATCAATTAGATGTTCATAGACAGCTGTGTTTTTACCTGCATAGGACGAAGGACATGAGGAAGTCGGACCAACTATTCCTTTCCTATGCTCTGGGCAAACAAGGTCTTCCATTTTCCAAAGTGACCTTATCCAGGTGGTTGTCTCACACTATTACTTTCATTTATCAATTGAGAAACAAAGAGTTACCTATCAAACCGAAAGGTCATTCTACTAGGGCTTTGGCCACCTTTGTAGCCTTCCAGTCTGGGTTGCCCATGGATTCTATCTGTGCAGCTGCTAATTGGGCAAATCCTCATACCTTTATTTCTCATTACAAGCTAGATATGATCTCCAGGAGTAGAGCTGACTTTGGTTCCACTGTTCTGAAGAGTCTGTTCCAATGAGCTGCCCAGGATTATAGGTGCTAGGGACGCTGTCCCAACCAGCAAGAACGAAGGCGAGATAGACAACTTAACATAAAGAAATTATGTACCTACCATAATGTTCCATGTTAGTTGTCTTCATCTCACCTTCTTTCTTGCGTCCCACCCTCTGTCCCCCTGTCCTATTGGATCGAGAGGAGTTCTAGTTTCACTGGCTGAGTGTTCTCTGGTTGTTTCCTCTACTGACTTAGAGAGTATGACAGGTATGCTTAACCTGTTTGTTTGAACAGGTTTTTTCTCTGGCTATGTCTAGGGTTAGCTTTTACAAACAAGATCTGGGTAGCTAGCGCTAGTCATCATGGGATAAGGGGTAGCCTTGGGCCAGTAAACAGCTCTCGAGCTATAGAAGATGGCCGAGTCGGAGCCGAGGATCGGCTCCAATCCCAACCAGCAAGAAGGAAGGTGAGATGAAGACAACTAACATGGAATGTTATGGTAGGTACATAACTCCTTTTTATTCCACCTGACTGCTTGCTGTCTACCTATTAGGTCATTTTGAAACCAGGCTAGTGAGTTAGCGGCTAATCCAAGGTCAGAGGGGGACTCAAGAAGTTTGGGATGGTTGACCATATCAGAGGCTTTTGATAGGTCTAAAAGTATGGCTGATGCTAGATTGCCTAGATTTTGGTTCTGGTTGATTAGGCTGGTGAAAGAGAGGATGGCAGTTGTTGTACTGTGGGCTGGTCTAAATCCGTGTTGGGTAAGAGTGAGAAGTTGTTTTTTTAGCAAGTATTGCATAAGTTGCTGGTGAATACATTTTTCTAGTATTTTGGCAAGTGGGGATAATATGGCAATAGGACAAAAGTTTGTAAGTTCTGTACAGGTCCCACCTTTGTGTAGTGGAGTGACGTATGCTAATTTCTAGATTGTTGGAATTTTGCTTTCTGTTATTGATCTCATCATAACGTTCCATTTGTTTTGTTCATTTTCATTCTTCCTCAGCTTCATACCCACCTACCCCCCCCCCCCCCCCCGTTCTATTGCTGGAAAGATCAAAGAGTATTATAGGGACCACTGTTCCTTCTTTGAGCTCCAGCTTCCATTCTTTTCTTAATTTCCAGTGCTCTGTTAGTCATATGGGCAGCAAACTAGATCTGAGGTATGTTAAGATGGTGGAACATTATAGGTAAAGGGAGGAGTTTGAGAGCTCAGGAGTCCTATGATCTGAAAGAAGCGGCTGAGTCAGATCTGAGGGTCAGATCCAAACCCAACAGTTGAGGAAGAATGAAAATGGGCAACACAGATGGAACGTTTTGGGTAAGTACATAACTTTTATTTTGCACTATTTTTGCCTATACAGTACACTTATATAACCCACATATGTACTTAAATATATTGATATTTAATATTATGTTGTCCTATCTAGCCTTCATTCATTGCTGGTTGGGTTTGGAACCGAGAAACAGCTCCGACTCGGCCTATACAAAAGCTCGAGAGCATTCACTGGCTTAAGGCTAAACCCTTTCGCATCATGCTCTGGGAAGAATACCCAGATCTCGTTTGTCTCTAAACAAGATCGGGTGCTCCACACAGGCTCTTGGTTAAGTGGAAACTTCTTTTATAGGTTCATAGGTAGGTACTAGGCTATCGGCCCAAGGGCCTATGTAAGCCTAGCCAGCAAGGTTCCATGGCTTACGCCACCCAAGAAAGTTATTTTCCTTCTATATTTTTTGCTAAGTTGATCAAAAAACTAGTTTAAAAATAGTTGTTGTTATTATAGTTAACATATTTAGCCATTAGGACTGGTATCTTGTGCTTTTTGGTGTTCGTTGTTGCTGCTGTTTGTTTTTCTGGTGGCAGTTGTCTACCGCTAGGCCTGTTTGACCTGTTTTTTTTACCCCCTATCCCCTATCCTGGCAAACTTATTTAAGTTACAGAGTTTGAAGTAGTTTCCCTTTTCTTGTCTTCCTCAGGTAGTCCATTTGAGTTAGAGGGCCCCTTGGGCCCGTTTAAGTTAGAGGGCTCTTTTCAGCCCAATTAACTTAGTGTTTTTTTCCCCTTATTTCCTTCTATATTATTATAATAATATTAAATATCTCTATTTCTATATTAGTGTTATATGGTTAGTTTCCTGTTAACTGTATCTAAATATAAAAAAACTGTGTTTTTTTCTTGTGGTTGTTTTTCTGGTAGTGTGTTATACTGGTAGTGTGTTATACTGGTAGAGATGTCTAAGGATCCTAAAAAAATAAAACTTTTGGGTTTCAAAAAATGTGACAAGTGTAGTCAAAAAGTGTCAATAATCGATAGACACACCAGCTGTGTGTATTGCTTGGGTGCTGTCTACCTTCAGGAGTCTTGTTTCTTCTGCCATGCCTTTAGTTCTAGGGTATTGATGGAAAGAAGGAAAAAGCTCATAGTCAGAGGTTTGTTAAAAAAACTTTTTTCTGAGGCTTTGGAAGAGAATCAGAGTACCTCAAAAACATCTGAGAAATCTCTGTCCTCCAGATCTGAAAAGTCAAGTAAGAGGACGTCTTCTGCTGCTTCAATGTCGTAGCTGGCAAAAAAACAGGCTAAGGACTCTCTGGACCCGAAGGCTTTCGGGCATGACAAATCTACCTCTTCTGTTCCAGTTGTGATCTCGGAATCGACACCAGTCTTGAGATCTCTGCTGTTACAGCCTGTGAGGTCTCCGACTCTATCCTCTCGATCCTCCAGAAGCCTTTCAGATGATGATGTGGAGCGAGTGGTGAAGAGGCTTTTACAGATGCCGGCGTTGGCCAAGATACTGTCGACTTCAACCTAGAGGGATTCAGAGCCGACCAACATCTCTTCCCCTTTGTTGTGTCCTCCTCCAACCCATTCTGGGGCTTCAGAGCAGGAGCGCTTGGCCTCGATTGTAGTGGAACTGTTGGTGCCGAGACCTACTCCAGGATCGTCGGGCCCGACTACTGCTTCAGCCTCACCAGCTCCATCGGAAGTTGAGGGGTCTAGGAGCCAACGCTCTCCCATTGGGTTTGAGGAGGAGAGTCGGGCTGGACAGTTGTCTGACCTGAATCTACTTCTCGGGGCTTTGGTGTGGGTGAGCTTGGCGCCTAAATCGGCCTCGGAGCCCACTGCCTTGGTTCAGGGGCGTTTCCAGTTCCTCGGAGCAAGAAGTGTCCTTGGATCAGGGACGGGGGGCTTTTGAGGTGATGAGGAGTGTGCTGCCACCTCTGACTGCTCCACTGTCAGGTTCTAGTACTCTTCCCCCAAAAGCACCAGTGTCCATCTCAGTATCATTGCTTCCACCCAGGTGTGGAGACCCAAAACCCCAGGACGCCCCATTGGGTGAAGCGATCTCTTATAAAACCTCACCAGAGTAGCCCTCCAAGGAGATCCCTTGGAAGAGGTTATGCAAGAGGAAGCATTTAGACTCCCCTGAGGAGTCTGTCACATCAAACACTGACCACGATGAGTCAGAAGGGTCTCCTCGGTCACCCTCTGAGGATGTCTCCTGTGCAGACATCCTAGAGATTCTCAAACTGAGAGGTGGCTGGAAGTCAATCAACCCTTCTGAGGATGAGTCTGTGTACCTAGAGGCTTTTGGGTCTCGCCCTTCTGCCTCTTGGGTGTCTCCGCCTTTCGACCAGCTCATGAACGTAGTCAAGTCTGAAGGCGTGGGGCGCTCCAGATTCAGTACAACCTGTTCCTAGGAGGCCAAATAAATTCAATACTGCACCCTCAGATAGGGAGTTTCTCACAAAAGGTGTCCCTGTAGATGATATGGTGGCGGCGACGGCAGACACCAAAAAGGAATTGTCTGAGACTTCCTCATCTGTCCATCCACCGAATAAAGAGTCTTGAACAGTGGACAGATATGAAAAGCGTATGTTTTCTTCAGTTTCTGTTGCTCTTTGGTCACTGAACTACCTGACCCATTTCACTAGTCTTCAGAGGCATCTCCTGAAAGAGCTAGGAGATACTCTTGAAGGTTCTGCAGCTGCGGGGGTTTCGGACAAGGTGTCCTCCTAGCTCTCCACATTAAACTCTGTGGTAAACTCCTCCATGCAACTTATTTCTTATGCGGTCGATGGAGTGAGCAGGGCAGTGGGTACAGGAATTTCCTTGAGGCATTCCTGGATGCGCTTATATGACTTCACAGAAACCTTCAAGTCTTCCTTTATTAATGCCCTGTTTGACGGCTCGTCGTTGTTTGGGCCAAAAGTGAAAGACACTGTGACCAGGTGCGAGCAAGAGGGAAAGACTCTTTCTGCCATTGGATTCCATTTCTCCCTCCCTAGCGGGCCTTATCCCAAAGACCAGAAGGGGAGGATGTGGTTCCATAAGTCCCAGGGAGCCTTCCCGGATGCATGTGGTGATTCTTCCCCCAGGGGCAGAGGGAGAAGTAGCAATGCAAGATGTCGTCCATGCAGCAGAGGGGGGGGGGGTCCGCAAAACCAGGGTGACAGGGATTCCTTCCATGGTAAGCCCTTTCAGCATTCCTCAAAGGAAGCTCATCTGTCCACCTCTGGAGGCAGTCGGGGGTCGCTTGTCATTGTACCCAAACACCTGGCTAAAATTAAGAAGAAACAAGTGGTACAAGCGATCATATCCAGAGATCACTATATACCCTTTTCTTCTCCCCCTTTAGAAAAAAAATCAATCCCAGATGTTCCACCCAATCAGAGGGACCATGCAACCCCTAGAAGTACAAAGGTTGCTAGAAAAAAGAGCCACCCAAGACATCCCCACAGACCAAATTGGATCTGGAACGTATTTGAGGTTCTTTTTCATCCTAAAAAAAACAGGGGATTGGAGGCCCATTCTGGGTCTCAGCAGATTAAACAAATCTCTCAAAAAGCCAAAGTTCCAGATGGTGACACTGCAGTTGATACTCCCCTTTCTGGGGAAGGACAATTGGATGTGCTCGATAGATCTGCAGGATTGCTACTACCACATAAAGATGGACAGGCGATCCAGGAGTCACTTACGCTTTTGGCTGGGAGCCAGTCACTACCAGTTTCGAGCTCTGCCCTTTGGTCTCATTACAGCTCTCAGAGTGTTCACCAAATTCATGGCAGTAGTCACAACTCATTTGAGACATCTAGAATTCCGGGTGTTTCTGTACTTAAGATAACTGGCACCTAATAGCCACCACTAAGGTCTACTAACAACAGTGACAGACACCACCATTCATCTTTGCTCTCAGCTAGGCATTATGATAAACTCTGAAAAATCTGCCTTGTTGCCATCACAGCATATTGTCTTCATAGAGGCAGACTTAAATACAAGGCAAATGTTAGCCAAACTTCCTCCTGAGAAGGTTCAAACCTTTACGTCATTAAGTCACAAACCTCTTAATTTAGAAAAAAGTACAAGCCAAGGTTGTTTAGAAGGTTTTAAGTACCATGGTGGCAGCAATAACCCTGTTACCCTTGGCTCGTCTACACTTGGGGATTCCACAGTGGGTACTTTTCACCCAATGGTCCATGCAGGAGCGGCCCATGTCTCACAAGATTATCATAATGGATTCCTGCAAGAGGGATCTGTGCTGGTGTTTCACTCTACTCAGATGTATTTAGGCAGACCATTAATTTTTCCACAACCAGCAGCTACAGTAACTACGGATGCTTTCCAGATGGAGGCGGCATTATCTGGGGAAGACGGTCCAAGGTGTTTGGCAGGAATACGAGAACCACTTGCATATCAGTGTCCTAGAGATGAGAGCGGTGCTTTTGGCATTGCAGGCATTCCCGAACTCCCTTCCACTAGGAACAGTTGCAGTCCCGACAGTCAACATGTCAGTGGTGTGGTATATAAACAAACAAGGAGGAACCAAGTCTTATTCCATATGTCGAGAGGCCCAAAGAGTATGGCAGTGGGCAGTTTCTTCCCAACATTTTCCAATAGCAGTGCACATCCTGGGGAAATCCAGTGTGATAGCAGACAAACTCAGCAGAGCTATTCTAATGCCTCACGAGTGGTCCTTAAAACAGGAAGTTGCGGAACAGATTTTCCACAAGTGGGGCCAGCCTTGCTGTGACCTCTTTGCCACATCCATGAATGCCAAATGCAGCAGCTACTTTGCCTGATCCCCCTGCCAGGAGAGTCACTGAGGGATGCACTTGTACATGATTGGCCCCCAGGCCTTCTCTATGCCTTTCCTCCTTTTCCTTTAATTCCAAACGTCCTTCAAAAAGCCAGCAAATTGAGGAGCAGTTTGATACTCCTTACCCCATACTGGCCTTGTCAGAGTTGGTTCCCTTTTTGGCCCCATCTCCAGGAGGAGCCGTGGATTCTGGACCTAGTTCCAGACCTCGTCTCATCCATCAGGGATGCTCCATCCATCAGTACAAACCCTCAAACTGACAGCTTGGCTGCTCCACTTCCACTCCTAGCCAGGCTTCCAGATATTTCCCTTGCAGTGAAACATATTTTGATTTCATCCCATAAGGCTTCAACCAGAAAATTGTATGCTAGTAAATGGAAAAGGTTCTCCTGTTGCATGCTCAGCAATCACATTGATCCTTTCACTGCCTCTGTAACAACCATATTAGACTTCCTAGCAAAACTTTTCGATGAAGGTGCAGCAGTGGCTACCATTTGAGTTCAATTAGCTGCTCTATCAAACTATCATATTGGAGAAGTGTGATTAAAAATCATGTCTCGCAGGCTTTGCAAAGCTTTTTTGAAAGGTACCTTTTCACTAAGGCCTCCAGTGGAAGAATCACCAGCCCCTTGGGACCTTAACTTTGTGTTGTCCACCTTGATCCTTCCACCCTTTGAACCTGCATCATCTTTTCAACTAAAGTTTCTAACATGGAAAACCACCTTCTTGATAGCCATCACATTTGCTATACGCTTATCAGAACTCCAAGCTTTGTCAATACGTCCCCCTTACTTGATTTTCCACAAAGATAGAATATACCTGAGAACTAACCCTTCATTCCTCCCCAAGGTATGTTCCGAAGCGAATTTGAATCAGTCTGTTGACTTGCCTTTTTTTTCCCCAAAATATGGCAACAAGGCAGAGTACAGACTATACCAACTGGATGTAGACAGGCCATTAGGTTTTTACCTTATACCGAACAAAGGAATTCAGGAACTCAAACCAACTGTTTGTATCTTTTTCAGATAAAAAGAAGGACACCCCAGTATCTAAGGTCATGCTTTCCAAGTGGCTTACTGATTGTATAACCTTCACATATACATCTCAGAATAGAGAACTTCCAGGAAAGATAAAAGGCCATTCCACAAGAGCGATAACAACCTCGTTGGCCTTTCAGGCAAGGCTACCCATGGATTCAGTTTGTGCTACAGCAACATGGGCAAGGCTTCATACCTTTATTATTCATTGCAAAGTTGATTTGGCCTCCAGGAACAAGGCCTTCTTTGGGTCCACTGTTCCGAAGAGTATTTTCCCTTGAGCCACCCAGGAAAGAAGGTACTAGGGACGTTATCCCAACCAGCAATGAATGAAGGTGAGATAGGACAACATAACATTAAGAAGTTATGTACTCGCCATAATGTTCCATGTTTGTTGTCCAGCTCACCTTCATTCTTGCATCCACCCTCTTGCCCCCAGCCTTCCCTCCAGGAGGATCGAGAAGTTAGTTGCTAATTGGGCTTTGTTTCTCTGAATCTCTTCCTTAGCTCTTTTTTATTGGGACATAGTTACATGTCGATACTACTAGTTATAGTATTTGCAAACAAGATCTGGGTATTCTTCCCAGAGCATGATGGGATAGGGTATAGTCTCAAGCTGGTGGAAGCTCTCGAGCTTTTGTATAGGCCAAGTCGGAACTGATTCTCGGTTCTGAACCCAACCCACAATGAATGAAGGCGAGATGCACAACAAACATGGAACGTTATGGTGAGTACATAACTTCTTATTTTCTGCAGATGATATACTATAGCCTCCTGGGGGGGAGGGAGAGGTAGGGGAGAAAAAAATGCATGAGATAGGCCACCCATCCTTGCAATCACAAACAACAGCATTTTGCATATTTATTTATTTATTTATTTATTTAACATTTGTTGACCAGGAAAGTCTGACTAGGACAGAGCCTATTTTCAGCAGAGGCCCATGGAGAAATGCTCCATATCCATGTCTTTCCAATCTCTCTCTCTCTGTTTTTTCAATTACTTGTCACTACACCAACCATATACTCTTGCCTGTATTATTCATTTATTTATTTATTTGACTATCCTTCCTTTGTTGACTGAGTTAGTTCCAGTAGATTAGTAGCCTCTCTTCAGGGAAGAGCAAAGGTGGTATTTATACTGCAAGGGGAAATTTGGCTAGGGCATCAGAGAACTTCCCCTACTCTTTGTATGGGGGCATCCTTTGCAGATGCACTTCCTGTTTCTGTTCTGAACATGAAGGCAGCTCGGAAAAACAGGGAGGTGAGTGTGATAAAATGAGAAATGGAAGCACTAATGGTTGATAAAGTTAGCGATGGCACAAAGGTTAGTGTGGCGATGGAAGCAATGAGGAAGAGTTGCACTGCAAGGAGTGGAATGATGCACTCATTGGATCAGATAAGGCAGTAGAGCGTTTTCAAGAGATGGATTGTAGAAGGGCTAATAATTTATTATTTTATTACACTGAGGAGATATTTCAGCAAAACCTCTTTAGTGAAGGGGTAACAATGCAAAATTGTGTTGTAACAACCCTCCAGTCGGGTGGATTGCGGAATGTTTACTTAAAGGAAATGCTCAGAGTGAACCGGAAAGTGAAGTAGCAGCTTCATGGGGCAAAATTATGGAGAAAATATAAGAAAAGGTTACTGAGGGTACAGTAAGAAAGAAATCCTACTTACAGACAGTGAAAAAAGGAGAGAGAAAACTTGAAGTAAAGAAGACATTTGTTATAAGGTTAAGCAGTGAGGATGAGAGAGGGTTTGAAAAATATGAAGTATGGGACACTGTAATTGCACCATTGGGTGTTTCACCCAAAGATGTAAGAACCTTTATTCTTATTAATAAAGAAAGTACTGTGATATATTGTTTGAAACGGGACAGTATATAAAGAATTTCTTAGAACAGCATGAGCGAATAAAGAACGGTAATCCTTAGAATGCGTATGTGGTGAAGGCATTTCATAGAGAAACTAAAAAGAGAGTTTTGATACAAATTGGAACAAAAGTTGGAGAATAGGAATTAAAGGACTATTTAAAGCCTGTATGTAAAGTTATGGATCTAACAAAAATATATGATTAAGGTTTATGGACTAGGGGGTTGGAAATGTGGGGTTATTTTGAAAATGAAAATAAGCCAAAGAAAAACTACCACCAACTTCCCAGAGCAGCAGAGTCCAACAAAAATAAAAGCAAATAATCCAAGAACACTGATGGACCCAAGGAAAGCACAACTCTCCAGGTTAAAAACTTAATATCTGGAGTAGGGACTTCATTTGTCAGCAACCCGTGGGTCTTGGATCCGATATCGGATCCGAGCTGGCAACTATTTATACAGCTATGGATCCAAGCTCCTAGCTCCTCCCCTCACCCATAATCCCCTGCCAACCCCAAATGACCTCAGATCTAGTTTGCCGCTCTTGAGTGTGTCAGCTGGATTTTGAGCTCCTGGTAATTTTTTGAGATGTGTCTTTTTTTGTCTAATCAGCCTACTTTTCAGTAATTTAATCAGTGTGTGTGTGTTAGGTTTCCCATTTTTCAGTTAATTTTTTAATTTTTAGTGTTTACCCTCCCCTCGCTGGTCATTAGAGTGTGCTTGTGTGTGCTTGCATTTGGGGCCTAGTGTGTTTGTGTAGCTTTTATTTAGTTTTGGGTATGTGAGAGGCCCCAAAACCTATTTTTTCTAAATGCACCGAGTGTGGCCATAAGCTCTCACCGGCAGATGGCCACACTCGGTGTGTTCGGTGCCTTGGGGTTGAACACCTGTCCTCGGGATGTACCATTTGTGCAGCGTTCAACCCCAGGGCACTGAAGGAGCGGAGGTCAAAGCTGGTCCTGGCGGGACTTTTGCCCCCGATTCGGCTTCGGCCTCTGCTACTCCCGTGGCACCTCCTCAGCCTATGGTGGTGGCCACTCCTGCCCCCCTTCCCCCGGCTGGGATTCAAACTCCCAATAAGGCACCAGAGGACAGGGAGGCCAGGAGGGAGAAATGGAGGGAGAAGCACCACAAGCGGCGGGCCGAGGCCTCCGCTTCGGCCCCCCCAGCTAAGTGGGCTTCTCCCTCCATAGCTTCCAGGTCTCCTCCTCCTCGGCTCTGATCAGCTTGCTTCTCCCCGGGACCCAAGGAGGAGGAGACCCGATCTCCATCGAGGTCATCGAGGCAGCATTCCAGGCCTGCCTCGGTGGCCTCGTCGAAATCCACCTATAGCCTGTCTGATGCAGACTTAGACCGGATGATGAGAAGGTTCATCCAGGCCCAGCTGCAGATGGGAGTGCTCCTGCCCCCCCCCCCTTCGAGGGGGAGCTCATCGCCCTTTTTTGCTCCGATAGCTCCTTCTCCGACCCGCTTCCCGGGTTCAGAGCGCTTGGAGCCGGGCAGAGTTGGAGCCGGGGGTGGGTCGGCGCCGACAGTACTGGGTACTTCAGATCTGACCCTGCCCTCGAGTCTGTCAGTTCCATCGTCGGATCCAATCTCTCGGAGCCATGGCCCGAGCTTCGGATCCGAGGGATTCAGTGTGCCTTTGGCTTCTCGCCTCGGGTGTGGGGGGGGCATTGCTCAGGCAGAACAGTCCAAGGCACGTGGAACGACACAGAGACCTCCCTGCATATCAATGTTCTGGAGATGAGGGCGGTGCTGTTAGCGTTGCAAGCACTTCAGAACCTTCTTCCCGTAGGAACTATTGCGATACAGATGGACAACATGTCAGTTGTCTGGTACATCAACAAACAGGGGGGAACCAGGTCTTATCCTCTCTGCCGAGAGGCCATGAGGGTGTGCGAATGGGTGATCTCCACCAACCGCTTTCTGATCGCAATGCACATTCCAGGATGGGCCATCCTTCTGGCGGACAAACTCAGCCACACTATTCTTTCCCCTTACGAGTGGTCTCTCAACTCCCGAGTAGCGAAGCGGATATTTGCAAAATGGGGGAAACCCTGCTGCGATCTCTTTGCCTCTCCCTCAAATATGAAATGCGACAGCTTCTTCGCTCTGATTCCCCCACCAGGGGAAGCCCCGAGAGATGCTCTAGTGCATGCTTGGCCACCCGGTCTACTTTATGCCTATCCTCCTCTACCCCTTATGCTAAAGCTCTTACAGAAAGCCTCTCGGTTGAGGAGCAGATTAATCCTCATTGCGCCATTCTGGCCTCTGCAAACTTGGTTTCCTTACCTGTGGTCTCACTTGGTGAATCCTCCCTGGATTCTGGATCCCAGCCCAGATCTAATATCCCATCTATCAGGCTTACCGACCCGAATCTGGACAACCTGAAGCTGACAGCTTGGCTGCTCCAGTTCCACTCTTAATCAGGACTCCCAGCATCTCTTCACCAGTCAAAGCCATCTTGGTGGCAGCGCATAAACCTTCCACCAGGAAAGTTTACCACAGTAAGTGGAGGCGCTTCTCCATCTGGGGCGGAACATCATAATTTGGACCCCTTCACTGCTCCGTTAACGTCCGTGTTGGACTTCCTCACTGGACCTATTCAGCAAGGGGCTAGCTGTTCGACAGTCAAGGTACAATTGGCAGCCATCTCCCATTACCATGTAGGACATGAGACAGGTCCTTTGATGTCAGCTAAACTATGTAAAACCTTCCTCAAGGGTACTTTTCTGCTCAGGCCCCCTATCAAAGAAGCCGTACCCCCTTGGGATCTATCACTGGTTCTTCAAGCCTTGACTGCTTCTCCCTTTAAACCAGCTGCCTTGGCCGATCTTAAATACCTGTCTTGGAAAAGAGCATTCCTGGTAGCCATCACTTCAGCGAAAAGAGTTTTGGAACTTCAAGCTCTTTCCGTAAAACCCCCTTACTTGGTTTTTCATCAGGATAGAGTGTACCTCAAGACCAATCCCTCCTTCCTACCCAAGGTGGCCTCAGAAACCAATATCAATCAGTCCATTAACCTACCAGTTTTCTTCCCTAATTATCAAAATAAAGGAGAGTACAAGCTGCATTCTTTAGATGCACACAGGCAGCTGCGTTTCTATATTCATAGGACTGCTGGTCACAGACAATCCGATCAGCTGTTCATTTCCTTTGCCAAATTCAGTTTGGGTAAAGCCGTTTCGAAGGTCACCTTATCACGCTGGATTTCCCAATGTATTCTTCTAGCTTATGAAGCTTCTGGGAGGCCCGCACCTCAAGGAGTCCGTGCACATTCCACTCGCTCCATATCTACTTCTGCTGCCTTTAGATCTAGAGTTCCCTTGGATGATATTTGCTCGGCAGCCACTTGGGCCTCATCTCATACCTTTATCAACCACTACAAACTGGACGTCATTTCCAGAGGGAGAGCATCCTTTGGCTCCGCAGTGCTCCGGAACATCCTTCCATGATGGCCGCCCAAGATTCAGGTAGCTGGGGACTCTGTCCCACAGGTTGCTGACAAATGAAGTCCCTATTCTAGATTAAGAAGTTATGTACTCACCATAACGTTCCATCTGAGTAGGTGGCTTCATTTGTCTGCAACCACCCCCCCTCCTTCCCCCTGGCCTTCAGAAGAGTTAGTTTTTGTTGTATTATCCTGTCTTTTCCTGTTGGGATACCTTTCCAGGTATACGTAGGAGGGCAAACTTGATCTGAGGTCATTTGGGGTTGGCAGGGGATTATGGGTGAGGGGAGGAGCTAGGAGCTCAGATCCATAGCTGTATAAATAGTTGCCGGCACGGATCCGATATCGGTTCCAAGACCCACAGGTTGCAGACAAATGAAGCCACCTACTCAGATGGAACGTTATGGTGAGTACATAACTTATTATTATTGTAGGTCATAAGTGCTTTTGCAGCTACTGCTGCTTCATAAGATAACAAACACATTGACCCAGAACTGGCCTTTAAGTAGAAAAGTGAAACATTGTTAAATCACATGACCACAAAAGTTAAAGAAATACAGCTAAAATATATGTTATTTAAACAACACTTAAAAACATTTACGTATAAATGCAACATAAAAACTGTATAAAAATATATACAAAACTTGCTATGAGCAAGTAAAAATAATGCTTTAGCTAACAAGAAATCAAACATATATAGTTGCAGATGCAAAGGCAAATATTTTCATGTGGCTACTGCTCTTTACTTCCGTTTTGGGTTTAATGGGCACAAATTTGTTCAGCCCATGCCAAAAATCTCCCCTCAGCCTGATAATCCACTTAGCTTCCATCTGTTCTGTTTGATTCCTTTCATCTCTACCCCTTATAGTCTCATATAATCTACCAATAACAAAAAATTTGAATGAATGCTTAGAATCAGTAGCCAATACATGTTTTGACAAAGCACCGGTTGTGCTTCCCTTTTGTATATACTAAACATGCTCCTTTATTCTCTCCCTTAAAGCCCTATCAGTCTTTCCTATATAAAATTTGGAACATTCCTTACAGTGGGCTAAATTAACATGGTCTGTACTGCAAGAAGCAAATATATGAAACTCGTAATCCTTTTTTTGGTCTGGATGTGTAAATTTTGCACTGCTATCAATGTAAGAGCACATTGAACACCTACCACAGGGCATCATAACTTTATTTCTGTGCTGCACAGAATCCATGGTGGGGAAACAAAGCTGCCATTTCAATGATTTCATATTTCTAAAGAGGAATCTGTAGTGTCTATCAGCTTACTGATGTCACGATCAGTTGTTAAAATTCCCCAGTGTCTCTTAATAACATTCATATAGGAAGAAGCATCAGAAGAATAATATAGGGGATCCCTAAGTTTATGATCCTTTCTTCTAACCTTCATTGCCTGTGTCTTTCTAGAAAAGTAAGGTTTAGCTGTGCTAGATCTAAGAGACTGAACCTCACCTATGTTCCTTAAAATATTGTGTGTATCATAACTTCTGTCAACCAGTTCCATGTGTAAAATGTTAAGTTGGTTGTCAAAATCACTGTCCCGGACATTAAGTCTAGAAGCTCTGAATATTTGATTCCTAACAACATTCTGAAAAATGTGTGTGTGTGTGTGTGTGGGGGGGGGGGGGGGGTGTATACTGCCTCTAGCTAATAAATGATTAACATGACAAAACTTCCAATCTAGTGAACAAACCCCATCACCATATGGGTCTGTATTACATGATTGAATGTTTAGTTAGTCGAATAAACATCGATCACTAAATGTCGAAGACCCAAAACTGTGAACAGCAGTTTCCACTCAAGGTAACAAGTCATTTGGCTCTTACGTGGATTTTGCCCTTTTTTCAATGTGGAGCGATCTCAGAGTTGGTATATTTAGGGGGGTGGGGGCAAAGCCCCCCACTTCCTTTGTGTTTATTGTTTTTTTTTTCCTTAGGTAGGACAACGGCATTATTTCCATGTATGGAAACTGCCATTCGCGGTTTTGGGTCTTTGACATTTAGCGATCGATATTTAGTTATTTGATTAACTAAATGTTCGATCATGTAATATAGACCCTCACCATCCATCTCTACAGTGACATTCAAAAAATCTATTTTACTAGAGGACACATTAGAAGTAGATCTTAAAAATGTAGTTGTATTATTTATATATTCATCAGATTCCCTAAGTTCCATCTTCTGTTCCATTCCACAGAAGGAACAAATCATCCACAAACCTTCTATAAAATTCTACTTGTTTATAGGGTCCATTGAAAATATATTTATCCTGCCATACTGCCATAACCGAATTGGCGTAGCTATTGGCACACGATGTGCCCATAGCTATGCCATTCCGCTGCTAGAAAATTATTTCATTAAACAAGAACACATTGTTCTCTAATACACAGTATAGTAGAACCTTGACACGCATACTCTCTGACTCATCAAACTATGAATGCAGCCTCAAAAAATCTTACATCATACCCAAACCCAGATCACTGAGTATGACCGTAAATAAAGAGGTCACATCTAAGGTGACCAACAGCAAATTCCTAGTAGCAACAGTAGATTATTCCAAATAGGTGTATAAATCACTAAGAAAATGTTGTGTATCTTTCAAAACATGTGGTATAACATTAAGCAGTGGTCTCAGGGGCTTTTCTAAATAAATAGATGTGGGCTCGGTACACCATTTGCATCCTGCAATAATAGGATGCATAGGTGGATTTGTTCTATTCCTATGCAACTTGGGTAACCCTTGTATGATAGGAAGTAAATGATCTTTTTTCAAAAAATAATCAAGTAGCTCCTTCTGTAAAAATTCCTGCTCATTTAACTTATTCAGTGTGCATTGAATATTAGTTTCCATCTGTTTAACCTTGCTTTTACTAATAACCAAATAAAATTTATCATCATTAAGTAAATTGCTCATAGCCTCATTGTATCAGACCAAATCTAAAACTACTATTGGCCCACCCTTATCTGCAGGCCTGATAATTATGTCACGGTTATTCTGAATTTGCTTCAGAACTGAATGCCCTTCTTTAGTTAAATTATAATTCATATGCATTCTGTTTGACGATTCCTTTAACTTATAAATATCCTGAATACACAGTTTCTCAAATACATTAATAAGAGAATTCACAGCAGGCACAAATGTGCTAGGTTTTTTTACAGCAATTAGACTCAGCATGACAATCATTACTATCATTATATAGCAGTTTTAATGTAAGATTTCTAGCAAAATGTTTCACATCTAAAATAACATCACTATAATCAGAATACCTTGCAGGTATAAAAGAAAGTTCTTTCTTTAACACATTGTGCTCACATTCAGTAAGACTGCAATGGATAAGTTACAAACTAGGTGATGTTAAATTGTCCAATCTCGCCTTCATTCATGCTGGATGTTGCTCCGACTCGGCCACTTACTGTAGCTCGAGAGCTCTTTATTGGCTCGAGGCTACCCCTTATCCCAGAATGCCCAGCGCCATCTACCTAGATTTCGTTTGCCACTTTAGCTGCGAGTTTGCGATCAATACTGGCTCAAGCTTAGTATAATTTTTTTGTCTTTTTTAAACTCAGATATTGTGCTTAAAATTTGATATAATTCTTCTTTGGTAGTAGTTTGTACATTTCTTTTACAGTAAACCCCCTTATCTCGTCCTTGTACATTACCTTTGTGCGGTTTTAGCCATCGCCCCTTAGTCGCAAGGCCTTCTGTTATTCCCTGAACTTGTTCAACTTAGAGAGTTCTCCCCCCCTCCCCAAGGACAGCCGTTTACGTTAGAGGCTCTCCTTTAAGGTCTTTATTAATTTTTAGTTTTTCTATTATAGTTTGACTTTTACTAAAATGTCTAAGGAAGTTAAAACCTCTGGTTTTAAAATGTGTGACTCATGCTATCAGAAGATGTCTCTGACAGATGGGCACAGTAGTTGTGCTTATTGCTTGGAGGCTCAGGACTCTTGTGCTATTTGTCATGCCTTTAGTCCAAGGTTCCTGCAGCGGTGGAAAAACAAGCTTATCCTCCGTGGATTATTAAAACAGAATTCTCCGGCTAAAGCATCTCAGCCAGTGAAACCTTTGAAACCAGTCAAGCCGTTGGCTCCATGTTCGGAACCAACCTGTGAGCTTGACGAACCAAGTGTGTCGGTGCCGACTACCACTCTGTCAGCTCCAACTGTTACTTTGGAGCCGTCTCGGAGCCACAAAAGAGCTAGGTCTCCTTCTTTGGAGCCGATTTGCTCGGTGCCACAATCACCAATACTTCAAAGTAAGTCCACTCATTGTTCATCTTCCCACTCCTCTCGATCCTCGAGGTTATTGGATCAGGATGTGGAGAGAGTGGTCAGTAGGTTGATTAAGTCACAGGCCCTTGCTTAAATGCTTTCAAGCCCACCTCAGCAGGCTTCAGGCTTCGGCTCCTCACAGGCCCTTGGTAAAATGCTTTCGAGCCCACCTCAACAGGCTTCGGCTTCATCCGCTTTGATTTTGATTCCTCTTCCGACTATACTTAGTTCGGAGCCGGAGTCCATAGATGCTCCAATAGTGGTTCCTTTGGCTCCGATGACATCCTCATCGGCTCCGACATTGGCACCAATTACCTCGATTCTTCCTCCCATTGAGGTATCTGGGCAACAAAGCTCTCTTGGCTCCGAGAGGAGAAGTGGCATCCGACCGTTGTCCGACCCCACTCTCCCTCTCGGAGCATCGGCTCAGTTGAGCTCTGCTTCCACATCGACCTTGGAGCTGTCGCCCTCGGCACAGGGTGGTATTCCTATCTCTTCAGAGCTGGAGCCCTCCTTGTGTCAAGATTGTGACACTTTTGAGGTCATGCGGAGAGTGCTATCCCCACAGACGGCTCCACTATTGGTTCCATTGGCTCCGTCCCCCTCGGTGCCTGTGACAACCTCTGCTCCTCCTCCAGCCCCAAAGCGTAGGGAACCTATGCTCCAGGACACCCCATTGGGTGAACTCTCTTCTTCCAAAGCCTCCCCAGAGCTTTCTGAGCAGGCTCCCCAGAAGAAAAAATGCAAGAGGAAGCACCTAGACTCCCCTGAGTCTGTCACCTCAGATACAGACCTGGATGAATCTGAGGGGTCCCCAAGGTCCCCCTCTGAAGATGTTTCCTTTTTGGACATCCTTGAGGTTCTCAGGCAGAGGTGTAGCTGGACTTCCCTAGCCCCCTCTGAGGATGAGTCTGTATACCTGGATGCGTTTAGTTCCCAACCTTCCACCTCCTGGATGTCTCCGCCTTTTGCTCCACTCATATCTGTAGTGTCTCAAAAGGCTTGGTGAGCTCCAGATTCCATGGAACCTGTCCCAAGGAGACCCAATAAATTCATCACAGCTCCCCAAGACACACAATTCTTAACTAATGGTGTCCCAGTTGATGCCATGGTGGTAGCAGCAGCCACAAAGAGAGAGTTAGCTGAAACCTCATCTGTCCATCCACCGAATAATGACTCTCATACGATGGACAGATATGGGAAGCAAATGTTTTCATCAGCGACTTTCTCCCTTAGGTCCCTGAACTATCTTTCCCATTTTACGAGGCTTCAGTGTGATCTCCTAAAAGAGCTTGGAGATACCCTACAAGATCCCATAGCTGAGGGAGCTTCAGCCAAGGTAGCTACCCAGCTTGCGACTCTTAATTCAATAGTCAACTCCTCCATGAGGCTTATTTCATACACAGCCGATGGAGCGAGTAGAGCTGCAGGAACAGGAGTAGCTCTTAGGAGACATTCTTGGCTGCGGCTGTGTCAGTTTGCTGAACCTTTCAGAGCATCCTTCACCAGTACCCCCTTTGATGGCTCCTCTCTCTTTGGCCTCAGGTGAAAGACATGCTTACCAGGTGCCAGCAGGAAGGCAAGATGCTCTCTGATGTTGGCGTCCATTTTTCCACTCCTACCAGACAATAACCAACAGGTCAGAAGGGTGGAAAGATGTGGTTTTGAAAATCCCAGGGACCCTTGCCTGATGCACGCGGTGAATTTTCCCCCAGGACAGAGGGAGAAATAATAACAATGGAAGATGCCACCCTCATGGCAAAGGGGGTCCACACAATCAGGGTGACAGAGATACATTCTCTTCCAAACCCTATCAACATCCCTGAAGGGATGCCCGACTGCTCAACTCTGCAGGCAGTCGGGGGAAGGCTTTCATTGTACCCGACCACCTGGCAAAATATTACAAAAGACAAATGGGTACTAGCCATTATATACAGAGATTACAAGATTCTCTTTCATCAACCCCCTTTTGTTTCAAAAAAATCCATCCCAGATGTTCCACCCAATCTAAGGGATCAGGCAGTCACAGAAGTTTCAAAACTGCTAGAAAAAAGAGCCACCCAGGAAGTCCCTGCAGACCAACTAGGATCCGGAACTTACTCAAGATTCTTTTTAGTGCGCAAAAAGACAGGGGACTGGAGACCAATTCTGGATCTCAGCTGGTTAAACAAATCTGTACAAAAAGAAAAGTTCCGGATGGTAACACTGCAGTCCATTCTCCCTTTTCTGGGTCAGGACAATTGGATGTGCTCCATAGATCTTCAGGACGCATACTGTTATATAAAAATGGACAGACGGTCCAGGAGATTTCTACGCTTCCGGCTAGTGGCCAGTCATTACCAATTCAGAGCTCTGCTTTTTGGTCTCATCACAGCCCCCAGGGTTTTCACCAAATGCATGGCAGTAGTCACGGCTCACCTGAGACGTCAAGGATTGCAGGTGTTTCCTTATCTGGATGACTGGCTCCTCACCGCTACCACCAGGCAACAACTTATAGAAGCACGAGATTACACCATCACATCCTGTGCTCATCTAGGCATCACAGTAAACTTTGAAAAATCAGCCTTGTTGCCCTGTCAATCTATTACATACACAGGAGCAGAGCTAAACACAAGAAAAATGATTGTAAAATTGTCTCAGGAAAGAGTTTCCATTATTCGAAAACAGGTGTCACTTCTCCTGAGGAGCAAAAGAATTCAAGTCAAATATGTTCTTCAAGTTCTAGGGTCCATGGCAGCAGCCATTCTTCTAGTCCCCTTAGCACGCTTTCACATGAGAATCCTTCCGTGGCTTCTTTTCGCACAATGGTCCTTCCAGGAATTACCCATGTCTCACGTGATGCTAATTACGGAATCTTCCTAAAGACACCTTTACTGGTGGATGGTCTCCCCAGTAGTTTCTTAGGACAGACCTTTCATGGAACCCCATCCAGTCGCCACAGTGACCATGGATGCTTTCCTGATAGGGTGGGGTGGCATTTTCTAGGGAAGACAGTCCAAGGCACTTGGCAACCTCACGAGTACCACTTGCACATCAACATCCTGGAGATGAGAGCGGTGCTCTTAGCATTGCAAGCTCTTCAAGACTCTCTCCCTGCCGGGACTATTGCAATACAGACAGTATGTCAGTGGTTTGGTATATCAACAAACCCCTTGTGTCGAGAGGTCCTCAGACTGTGGCAATGAGCGATTTCCTCCCATCGTTTTCTGATAGCAACCCATATCCCTGGGACATCCAACGTAATAGCACACAGGCTTAGCAGGGCTATCCTCCTGCTTCACGAGTGGTCTCTGAAACAGGAAATTGTGGATCTTATTTTCTGCAAATGGGGCCAGCCTTGCTGCGATCTCTTTGCATCTCCCCTCAACAACAAATGCAGCAGAAACTTCGCCCTTGTTCTCCCTCCAGGTTAGACACCCAGGGACGCTCTAGTCCATGATTGGCCTCAGGGACTCCTTTATGCATTTCCCCCTTCCCCATAATTCCAAAAGTCATTCAGAAAGCAAAATCACTGGGTTGCAATATGATCCTCATTGCCCCGTATTGGCCTCGACAGATTTGGTTTCCGTTCCTTCACACCCACCTTCTAGCCCAGCCTTGGATTCTGGACCCAATACCGGACCTCTTGATTCATCAATCAGGTGGGCTACACCAATCCCTCAAGCTCACAGCTTGGTTACTCCACTTCCAATCCTAGCCAGGCTCCCCAATATTTCCCCAGCAGTGTGTGATATTATTGTTTCCTCCCATAAGACAAATACAAGGAATGTCTATGCTAGCAAATGGAAAAGATTCTCTTACTGGGCAGAATCCAGAAATTTAGATCCTTTTACAGCTCCTGTACATGAGAGTTTGGATTTCCCAACACAACTGTTTCATTCTGGTGCAGCGGCTGCTACCATCAGAGTACAACTGGCTGCCATTTCAAATTTTCATATTGGAGTTTCTAACTCCAGCGTAATGTCTCACAAACTGTGTAAGGCCTTCATGAGAGGTACATCTCTACTTAGAGCCACTTCCACCTTGGGATCTCAGTTTGGCTCTTGCCTCCTTGATACTGCCACCCTTTGAACCAGCAGCATCATGTTCCTTGCAGTTTCTCTCTTGGAAAACTCTTTTCTTAGTTACTATTACTTCTGCCAGATGTGTTTCAGAACTTCATGCACTATGTGTTCGCCCTTCATACCTGTTTTTTCACAAAGACAGAGTTTCTCTGAGAACCACCCCATCCTTTCTACCTAAAATTTGTTCAGGCCACAATTTAAATCAGTCCATTGAACTCCCTGTTTTTTTCCCTAATCATTCCAACAAGGCAGAATACAGATTACACCAATTGGATGTGCATAGACAACTGTGTTTCTATCTTCATAGCACTAAAGAAATGAGAAAATCAGATCAGTTGTTCCTTTCTTTTGCCAACAACAAAGGCCTTCCAGTTTCTAAAGTAACATTGTCAAAATGGTTTAAGAAATGAGACAAACAGCACAAGAACAACGACAGCGTCCACAAACAAATATTTAATAGAATAAATATCTTTTTAAAACCAAAGTTGTGATGAAATTACATCCAAAGTAAGCCGAAGAACAAGAATCAGCAAATCCAAATGTAAAGCGCTTTCGTCTGTTAAGATAAACAGACTTCTTCAGACAAATTCACTGCGTAAATCAAAAGCAATTTAAATGATACAAATTAGTCACATGACAGATGTTACCTCTTTGAAAGTTAAGACAATGCAGGTTGTTTTTCACTTCTTTAAAGAAACACAGTGCGCAAACATCAATACAGAACACTAACAGCCACTGAATTCTAAATAAATAAGTACATTGAACATCTTCCATGCATTACATTATAATTATTTTGCACTCTATTTAGAAAGTTTTAAAATTGAGTTTGTTACTACAAACCGGAGTGTTTAAACTACGTACGTTAACACATGCTGTAGCATAGAAATGCTGGTGTTAAACATATCATCAGTACTGAAATGTACTTATATGTAAGAAAAGGAAGCAACCAACTGAGCTACACTTATGTCACAACTTAAATAAAACTGAAGTTGGTAAAGAGATGCCGATTCAAGTAATGCTGACACACTGCATCTCCTCTCATCAACGATATGCCGAACAAGGGTCACCTTATACAGTAGTGACATCTGTGTAGAAACCACAGAGAATAAATTACTATGCAACTTATTATTAAAGTTTGTTATAAAATGATGTGGCACTGGGTGTTTGTTCTAAACATTCAGTTCTAAAACAATGTGTGCAATAGCAGCATCTAAGGTAATAAGGTGTATATAAATTAAATAGCCTATCCCGTCAAAGTAAAAAATAAAATTAAAGTTAAAATTAAACACCTATTAAAACAATGTGAGCAAATGTTGAACTTAATGTCTAGGTGCTTGTGAAGTGCACTTAAAGTTGTACCACAATAATTGAGTTAGTGCACTACCAACATAATCTAAATGCCCAATATGTCAAAAACAGTTCATGACAAAGGGAAACAGTACAACATTAAATTAAAGAATACATCAAAATTACGAAGTGTACTCAACCCCAACTAAAGGATAGTCTATCTACTCAATATTCAAATGTAAACTAAACACATTAAGCAACTAGGTACGTTAAATGAAGTACTCACCTAACGTAACCAGTTTTTAAGTTTAAGTATACAAGTTAATGAATAAACTTCATTCAGACCTGGTGGTTGACACGCATCTAAACGTAACTGCCATAAAAGTTCTATCTTTTGTAAAATTAATGAACTAGAACCACCTCTAAGCATAGTGTGGATTAGATTATCCTGAACTTGTATTTGTTCAATAACTTTAAACTTAAATGAATGATTAGGTTTTTCCATACAGTGCTTTTCTAGTGCATTCTCTTGTTTATGTCTACTAATTGCATATGTATGGTCATAAATCCTGTCACGAAGCCACCTGTCAGTTTTTCCGACATAGAAGGCTGGACATAATTGACATGAAGCCAGATAGACTACACCTTTTGAGATGCAGTTGAATTTATTTCTCAAGGTGTAATTTCTGTCTCTGATGACAAACTTACTGCCTATATCTATGTATTTACAGTAATTACACATCTCACAACGGGCCATACCTGCTGTTCTGCATGTGTTATTGTGTCAACCTTCTATAATATTTTTAATGTTTTTACCACACCTATAAGTAACAACCGGTGATGGTCCTAACTTTTGGATGATATTTCTATCAGTTGTAAGCAAATACCAATTTCTTTTCAGAATGTCCACAACATCGCTTGCTCTTAAATTAAAAGTAAAAACAAACCTAATGTTACCGTTGGTTGTTTGTGTTAAACATGTATTTTCAGATGTGTTATAGTTGGAAATATTTGTATGATTTATCTGTTCAACATCAAATGAGTTAGAATTTGAATCTAACTCCCCTGGTACTAGTGAGTTGTCCTTGTTCAAGATAGGTTTATATATTCCTTTTTCTCTTTTAGTTTGGACTTCTATTATTATGCTGTTAATTAGTTCACTGGGGTAACCCCTATGTGTGAACATATCATACAAATTTTCACATTCCATTAAAAATTCATTTTGCATGGTGATCATTCTTGCTGCCCGTACAACTTGTCCCTAAATAACAGACTATCTGAAGTAGTTACTTCATTTGTTCTGCAACCTGTGGGTCTCGGATCCGACCGGCAGCTTTCCAAGCTTCAAGATCCGAGCTCCTAGCTCCTCCCCTCTACCCATAATCCCCTGTCACCACCACACTACATCAGATCGTTTTTGCCGCGGCTTGATCACAAGCAACTTGAGAGGAGCTCCTGAGCTTTAGTAGCAGGGAAGTGATTTTTTTTCTTAAATTTCGACAATTTAAAAGTGTATGTGTTGAGAAAGTGTTTCTCTACCCTTTTTTATTTTCGGGATTGGCGCTTTGGTTTAGTTAACCCTCCCCTAGGTGTTTGGGTGTGTGAGTGCGTGTGTTGGAAAAATGGCCGAAGGCCATAAGGCTTTTTTTCTAAGTGCACTGGGTGTGGCCATAAGCTTTCCCTAGCTGATGGCCACACTCAGTGCGTTATATGCCTGGGAGTTGCCCATTTGTCTTCAGACTGCCAGGTTTGCGCAGCCATCAACCCCCGGCTGTGAGGGACAGGAGGAACAGGCTTATTCTGGTGGGATTGCTTCCCCTGGAGGAGGCCTCTTCTTCCTCTCCCTCTAAGGTGCAGGCTGCCCAGGTAGCTTCGTCACCCTTGACTCCCTCGACTCAGGCTGGGACTCAACCTCCCACTGTTGCCTTGAGTACGAGGGAAGTTCAGTCTTCTCCTTCTAGGGAAAAGCACAGGGAGAAACACAGACATAAGAGGCGAGCCGAGCCTCATCCCTCGGCTCCGCCATCAAGGACTGCTAAATCGCCCCCGAGGGTGTCCGGATCTTCTCCTTCTCTTCTTCGATCCCCTTCCTTCTCGCCGGAGGAGGAGCTCCTATCACCCTCGATGTCGTCGAGGTGGCCTTCCAGGCCCGCCTCGATGACCTCCTCTAGATCTACTAGGTCTCTCTCCGACGCCGATATGAACAGGATGATGCCTCGGTTTCTGCAGACCCAAATGCAGATGGGGGTGCTCTTGCCTCCCCCCCCGACAGGGGGGGGAATGCAGCTTCAATATTTGCCCCGATTTCTCCTTCTTCAACTCGGATCTGGGTTTTGGAGTCTTCGGATCCAGGCCCTTTTGGAGCCGGGGTTTTGTCGGCGCCGGTGGCCCAAGCCTTCTCAATGCCGACCATACCCTCGAGTATCTCAGATCCGAGTTCTCGAGGCCGTGGGCCAGGTTTCGGATCCGTGGGAGCAGGTGCCTCTTCGGCACCGCCTATGTCGGAGAGCACCTCCCTCTCGGATCCGACGGCTTTGGCTCCGACCCAGATCCCTATCTCGGAGCCAAGGAGACTGCTCTCAGGGCCTGAAGAGAGTAGTTCTCCCTCGGCGTTCGAGGTAGTGGAGAGGGTACTGTCGAGGTCTTCCAGGTCCCCGACCCGGGCTTTGGATCCTTCCGCTCCCTCACTGCATACGGGTCTACCTTCCATCATCCTTCCATCGGGACAGCCTGCTCAGCCCCTCCAGTTGGTTCCCTCAGAGGAACAAGAGGCCGTTGATGAGCCCTCTTCTTATAGTCCCACAGAAGAGGTGCCTCGTAAACGGAAAGTAAAAGGAGGCACATGGACTCCCTCGAGTCTGTCGCCACAGATACGGACTTAGAGGAAAGGGAAGGTTCCCCAAGGTCACCCCCCGAGGATGTCTCCTTTGGAGACATCATGGAAATGTTGCATATTAGGGGGGGTGGTCTGCCCAAAAACCTTCCTTGCATGAGTCTGTATTTCTGGAGGCATTTGAAGTGGGCCCATCTACCTCCTGGGTGTCCCCACCGGCAGATCCCCTCGTAGATCTCCTGACTACCAGGGCTTGGAAGGAGCCCGACACCGTGGAGCCTATCTGAAGGGGGGCTAAGGATTTTATCAGGCCGGCAGGCTTGGGCTAAAGGGTCTCCCGTTAATGCCATGTTGGAGGCTGCTGCCACTAAGAGAGAACTCTCCCAGGAGAGCTCCACGGTCCACCCGCCGGACAAGGAGTCCTGGGCACTGGACCGTATAGGGAAGCGGACCTTTGCTTCAGCAACCTTCTCTGTGAGGGCACTGAATTATATGGCGCATGTCATCAGGCTGCAATGGGATTTGATTAAGGAATACACTGCAGCTCCACCAGAGTCCATGTTGGTCTAGGACAAGACCGTGTTCTCGACTCATATGGCCACTCTTAAGTCCATCTCAAATACGTCCATGCGGCTACTGTCTTACGCTACAGAGGGAGCCGCAAGGGCCAGCAGGGCAGGTGTTGTCTTGCGACGCCACGCCTGGCACCGTCTTTGTAATTTCGCGGAACCTTTCAAGGCGTCCTTCACAAATGCACCCTTCGGCTCTTCGCTTTTTGGTAAGACCGTCCGTGATACACTAGTCCAAAGCGAGAAGGATGGGAAGACGCTGTCTGCCATTGGAGTCTGCTTCTCGAGCCCCCAACGTTCCTTCTCAAGGAATCAGAGGGGGCAAAAGAAGCTGTGGTTCCGTAAGTCTCAGCAATCCTATCCTGCTTCAGACTCCGCGCCCTCCCGAGGCAGAGGGGGGTAGGGTGGACGCTGGCCCAGAGGCAGAGGGGGACCATGTAACTTCGGGTCTAGGGAGCCTTTCTCCGAGAGACCCACGCAGCAGCCCTGAGGGCTTACCCGACTGTCCAGCTCTGGAGGCAGTGAGGGGGGCATTTAACTAAGCACCTGTCAATGTGGGAGTCCATCACGAAAGATCGATGGGTGCTCCAAATTATATTCAGAGGATACAAAATTCCCTTCCTATTTTGTCCTCCCTCAGGTGGTCGCCTCCCCGATGTCCCACCCAATCAAAGAGAGGCGGCGACCGTAGAGATTTCAAATTTGTTAGAAAAAAGAGCCATCCAGCGGGTCCCCCCAGACCAATCCGGATTGGGCTACTACTCAAGGTTCTTTTTGGTGCCAAAAAAGACGGGGGACCTCAGGCCCATTCTAGACTTGTCCGCCGTGAACATGTTTGTCCCCAAAGAAAAGTTCTGGATGGTCACTCTATAATCTATTCTCCCCTTAATGCAGGAGAACGACTGGATGTGCTCGATAGACCTCAAGGACGTGTACTACCACATTCTAATAGACAGACGGTCCAGGAGGTTCCTCCGCTTCCGGCTAGGGGCCAGTCATTACCAGTTCAGGGTCCTTCCGTTTGGACTCACCTCAGCCCCCAGGGTGTTCACCAACATCATGGCAGTGTTTGCGGCCCACCTGAGGCTTCAGGGCATAAGGGTCTTTCCGTACCTAGACGACTGGCTCCTCACAGCAACCAACAGGCATCAACTTTGTATCGCGAGGGACTATGTTCTGTCTCTTGCTGACAGTTTGGGCATTTCAGTCAACATACCGAAGTCTTTTCTTCATCCTGTGCAAGCATTAGATTTCATAGGAGCCAGACTAGATTCCCAATCTTCTCGCGCCTTCTTGACCTCGAACAGGCTGTCCAGCCTCTCACTCCAAGTTTTGGCTCTTCTTCGCACCAAAGCTCCGCCGGCGGAGTTAGTCCTGAGAGCACTAGGCTCGATGGCAGCGGCTATCGGTTTCTCTCTCCATGCTCACCTAAGGATGCGTATATTACAGTGGACACTCCAATTTCAATGGTCACTGTTACACCATCCATTGAATACTCCCATCCCCCTGAGCAGGGTTTGCAGGGAATCCCTCCTTTGGTGGCTTCACTCCCCAGAACTCAGGCAAGGGAAACCTTTTGTGCTTCCCCCTCCCCAGGCCATGTTAACCACGGATACTTCTCGCCTAGCATGGGTGGGGGGGGCATTGTTTGGGCAGAACCGTCCAAGGTACGTGGACCTTGTTGGAGACCGCCTTGCACATAAATGTTCTGGAGATGAGGGCGGTGCTTCTAGCATTGCAGGCTCTCCAAGACCTTCTACCTCTAGGAACGATTGCAATACAGACAGACAATATGTCAGTGGTCTGGTATATAAACAAACAAGGGGGAGCCAGATCCTACCCTCTTTGTCGAGAAGCCATGAGAGTTTGGGAATGGGCGATATCCACCAACCGCTTTCTGATAGCAATGCACATTCCGGGATGATCCAACATCCTGGCGGACAAATTGAGTCGAGTAATTCTCAGTCCTTACGAGTGGTCTCTCAATCCGAAAGTTGCGAAGGAGATTTTCCACAAGTGGGGTTGGCCTCGCTGCGATCTCTTTGCTACTCCCCAAAACACAAAATGCAGTGAGTTCTTCTCAATTCTTCCCCCAGAAGGGGAGAGCCCCAGAGACACTCTGATTTATGCTTGGCCTCCCAGTCTACTCTATGCTTATCCCCCGCTTCTGCTCATGGCGAAGTTCATTCAGAAAGCCGCATGGTTGGGGAGCAAAATTATCCTCATAGCCCCATTCTGGCCTCATCAAATCTGGTTTCCATACCTGTGGTCTCACAGTTTCTCCTCCCCTTTAATCCTGGATCCCATTCCAGATCTGATCTCGCACCCAGCAGGGTGCCCAACACCGAACCTGGTAAACCTCAAGCTCGCGGCTTGGTTGATCCAGTTCCACTAATGGCAAGGACTCCCGGCATCTCGTCACCAGTGAAAACTATTCTGGTAGCGGCTCATAAACTGTCCACCAGGAAAATCTATAATAGCAAGTGGAAACGATTTTCTATCTGGGCTAACAGCCAGGGTCTCAACCCTTTTACTGTTCTGATTCCTACAGTCTTGGATTTTTTGTCCATGATATTTCAACAAGGGGCCAGTGCATCAAAGGTGAAAGTACACTTGGCAGCGATATCCCATTTTCATGTGGGAGACGGATTAGGATCCTTAGCGTCTACAAAATTGTGTAAGACATTCTTGCGTGGCGTTTTCCTTCTCAAGCCACCTGTGAAATCCGTGACTCCCCCTTGGGACTTAACCTTTGTTCTGCAAGCCTTAATGAAACCTCCTTTTGAACCTGCAGCTTCTGTACCTCTTAAATTTCTGTCCTGGAAAACAGCATTCTTGGTAGCCATAACTTCTGCTAAAAGGATTTCAGAGCTCCAAGCTTTGTGTATGAAACCTCCCTACCTTATTTTTCATAATGACAGAGTGTCTCTCAGGACTAACCCGGCTTTTTTACCAAAAGTGGCAAATATCAATCAGACTATCAATCTGCCATTGTTTTTCAAGAATTTTCAAAATAAGGGAGAATACATGTTGCATACACTAGATGTACATAGACAGTTGCGTTTTTACCTGCACAGGACCAAAGACGTTCGTAAGGCTGATCAACTGTTCATGTCCTTTGCTCCTCCATCCATGGGGAAACCTATCTCTAAAGTGACACTAGCTAATTGGATTTGTCAATGTATTTCTCAGGCTTACAAGGCATCGGGCAAAACAACTCCATTAAAAATTTGTGCACATTCCACACGGTCCATCGCAACTTCTGCAGCCTTCTGGTCCAGGATGCCGTTGGACGACATATGTTCAGCAGCCACCTGGTCTTCTGCTCATACGTTTATTTCTCATTATAAGCTGGACATGATATCTAGAAGCAGGGCATCCTTTGGCTCCGCGGTGCTTCGGAATATTCTTCCATAGGCCACCCAGGATTTTTTGTTTAGGTAGCTGGGGACTCTGTCCCACAGGTTGCAGAACAAATGAAGTAACTACTTCAGATTTAGAAGTTATGTACTCACCATAACGTTCCATCTGAGTAGGTACTTCATTTGTCTGCAACCATCCCCCCCTGCCATCCCCCTAACCTGTATCAGGTTTCTAGGATCATTTATGATTCTTTGAGAATAACTGGACCTGTTTATTGTACAGGTTTATCAGGTGATACAGCAAAACCGATCTGAGGTAGTGCGGTGGTGACAGGGGATTATGGGTAGAGGGGAGGAGCTAGGAGCTCAGATCTTGAAGTTTGGAAAGCTGCCGGTCGGATCCGAGGTCGGATCCGAGACCCACAGGTTGCAGACAAATGAAGTACCTACTCAGATGGAACATTATGGTGAGTACATAACTTCTAATTTTTGATGTAAGGGGTGAGAACTGTTGAAATGCAAGAGTGATTTAGAGTATGTACTCTTTCTGTAAATTTTAGCTGTATAGTATTGACCCAATACATTTTTTGATGAGTACATCAAGATAACTAATACTCAACTCTTGATAAGCACTAGTAAATTTTAAAAATTCAGTTGTACTGTTAAGATATTCAACCAGTTCTTTTGCTGCAATACTGTCACCTGAAATTATGATTAAAATATCATCCAGGTAACGGGTGTAAAAGGAAATACTGTTCCTCAAGTTTATATTTTCAAGAACAAATTTGTGTTCCCACTGAGCCATGACTAAGTTGGCAAAACTCCCTCCACAAGGAGAGCCCATGGCTGCCCCAATTTTTTGTAAGTAAATGCTGCTGTCAAAGGCAAAGAAATTATATTCTAGAACTATTCCCAGTATAGTTGTTCAATCAGTCTTTGTTCAGAGTCACTTGCTCCTCTTGAGCTGATAAATTCTACTACCCACTCAATACCTGTATGGTGGGGGATAGACGTGAGAGGTTAAGAATGTTGTCACTGTTACCCGTAGCCATAAACAAACAAATTCAACCACCAAAAATGAAAAACTGATGTAAGGAACAAGAAAAACAGCTCAGGAACAATGACAACATCCAAAAACAAATATTTAATAAAATAAATATCTTTTTAAAACCAAAGTTGTGATGAAATTACATCCAAAGTAAGCCGAAGAACAAGAATCAGCAAATCCAAATGTAAAGCACTTTTCGTCTGTTAAGATAAACAGACTTCTTCAGACAAATGCACTGCGTAAATCAAAAACAATTTAAATGATACAAATTAGTCACATGACAGATAAAAAGATTAAAAAGATATTTATTTTATTAAATATTTGTGTGTGGACGCTGTTGTTGTTCCTGAGCCATTTTTCTCGTTCCTTACATCAGTTTTTTGTTTTTGGTGGTTAAATGGTCAAAATGGTTATCGGACACCATAGTCCATACCTACCACTTACAACAAAAAGATCTTCCAACAAAACCCAAAGGTCATTCAGCCAGGTCAGTAGCTACTTCGGTAGCATTTCAGTCTAGATTGCCCATAGATTCAATTTGTGTAGCAGCTACTTGGGCAGATCCTCATACATTCTTTTCTCATTGCAAGGTAGATGTGGTCTCTCGGGGCAGAGCTTCCTTTGGTTCCACGGTTCTGAAGAGTCTTTTCCAATGAGCCACCCAAGATTGAGGTGCTAGGGACGCTGTCAAATCCAGCAAGAATGAAGGTGAGATTGGACAACTTAACATAAAGAAGTTATGTACCTACCATAATGTTCCATGTTAGTTGTCCTTCATCTCACTTTCCTTTTTGCATCCCTCGCTCCTTCCTCGAGGATTTAGAGGAGTTTCTCAATGGTTTCACTGGCTAATTTGTTTTGTTATTAGTTGCTTCTCAACCAAACCATGACAATTAACTGTATATCCAGGTTTATTAATGGATTATCTTCTATAATTATGTCTAGTGTAAGCTACCTCAAACGAGATCTTTGTAGCATGCACTGGGCATTCTGGGGTAAGGAGTGGCCTTGAGCCAGTAAAGAGCTCTTGAGCTATAGTAAGTGGCCGAGTCAGAGCCGAGGATTGGCTCTGAACCCATCCAGCAAGAAGGAAGGCGAGATGAAGGACAACTAACATGGAACGTTATGGTAGGTACCTAACTTCTTTTTTTTTTCCTTCATAAACACCATCTTGATATTTGGTGTCCCTATAAGATCCTCCTCGAGCTTCCTCTTCTGTCTGCCCCAACTTTGCAAGTGTGTTAGCTTGTTTTGATGGCTCCAATCTTTTATAGGCAGAGGGTACAAAAGTCTGTGTGAGCCTAAAGGGTGTGGGGCTCCAGAAACAACCGAGTTGCTCTGTGCAAGTACATTATTAACAACAGTACCTTCTGTCTTATGCACTTGTGCTATAACAGTAAAAGTTTTCTTCCTGGCCCCAAGCTCCTTAGGTGCTTCACTATTCTGCCTGGATACAGCTGATGTCAACTGAGAATCACTGGCAGAATCCACCACTGTGTTAACTGACCGAATAATTTCATTGGTCACAGCTGTTTGAGTAGTTGCCATAGTATCAGTAGACTCTCTATTCCCAGACACACCTTCCTTTGATTTACTATAGCGTGGCCATGTAAAGACATTGCCCTGTTTAAAATCAAGGCGATCCCATGTAAATTTTTTTGTATTTGATTTTAGCCAGTTTACGTTCATATACAGAAATAGTGTCAGCTCGAGCATGTATCTGTTATCCACCCTATTTGAAACAAATTATGCAGCTCTGTGTACTGCTGCTCAAGTGCAGGTATGAACTGTTCTATTTCTTTATTGGAAGAATTAAAAAGGTCCTTAAGGTATTTAGTGCTGCAGCGAATATTAACCTTTTGCCATTCAGTTAATAACTCCACATCCGAGTTTGCCTGTGCTGACATCTTTAACACATGCAGGCCTTTCGGAATTATTTCTTCCATTACACAGACTTGCAAATGGTATGACTGATACTGCAAACTTTTAAGCTAAGAAAGATTTTTCTCTATAGAATGTAACTTACTTTTTAGTTGCAGTACATTTACAGGAGGCACATCTTTTTCCATGACATTTAAGTTTTTCTCAAACAAAGGCTTGCCTTGATATTATAAAGTCTCTCCAAACCTTTAGTTTTATCATGCTGCAGATTCTGCGGTGTATAATCCAATTCGATAGCATCATGCTCTTCAGCCATAATAACTGACAGAATTATCAGGCCTGCAGATAAGGGTAGGTCAATAGTAGTTTTAGATTTGGTATGTTATGGTATGGTATGGTACAATGAGGCTATGAGCAATTTACTTAATCATAAATTGTATTTGGTTATTAGTAAAAGCAAGGTTAAACAGATGGAAACTAATATTTAATGCACACTGAATAAGTTATATCAGCCGGAATTATTACAGAAGGAGCTACTTGATTATTTTTTGGTAAAAGATCCTTTACTTCCTTTCATACAAGGGTTACCCAAGTTGCATAAGAATAGAACGAATCCACCTATGCATCCTATTATTGCAGGACGCAACTGGTGTACCGAGCCCATATCTATCTATTTAGAAAAGTCCCTGAGACCATTGCTTAGTGTTATACCACATGTTTTAAAAGTACACATCATTTTCTGAGTGATTTATACACCTATGTGGAACAATCTACTGTTAATACTTGGAATTTGCTGTTGGTCACCTTAGATGTGACCTCTTTATGTATGGTCATACCCAATGACCTGGATATGGGTATGATACAAAATTTTTTTGAGGCTGCATTCACAATTTGATGAGTCCGAGAGTATGCTTGTCAAGATTCTACTACAGTGTGTATTAGAGAACAATGTATTCTTGTTTAATGAAAGAATTTTCTGGCAGCAGAATGGCATGGCTATGGGCACATCTTGTGCCAATAGCTACGCCAATTCGGTTATGGCAGTATGGGAGGATAAATATATTTTCAATTGACCCTATAAACAACAAGTAGTATCTTATAGAAGGTTTGTGGATTATTTGTTCTTTCTGTGGAATGGAACAGAAGACGAACTTAGGGGATTTGTGATGAATATATTAATAATACCACATTTTTAAGATTTACTTCTAATGTGTCCTCTAGTAAAATAGATTTTTTGGATGTCACTGTAGAGATGGATAGTGATGGGGGTTTGTTCACTAGATTATATAGGAAGTCTTTTCATGTTAATCATTTATTAGCTAGAGACAGTATGCACCCCCCCACACACATTTTCAGGATGATGTTAGGAATCAAATACTCAGAGCTTTAGGGCTTAATGTCTGGGACAGTGATTTTGACAGCAAACTTAACATTTTACACACGGAACTGGTTGACAGAGATTATGATACACACAGTATTTTAAGGAACATAGGTGAGGTTCACTCTCTTAGATCTAGCACAGCTAAACCTTGCTTTTCTAGAAAGACACATCCGGCAGTGAAAGCTAGAAGAAAGGATTATAAACTTAGGGTTCCCCTATAATATTCTTCTGATGTTTCTTCCTATATTAATGCTATTAAGAGACACTGGGGAATTTTAACAATGGACCGTGACATCAGTAAGCTGATAGACACTACTCCCAGACTCCTCTTTAGAAATATGAAATCATTGAAAAGGCAGCTTTGTTACCCCACCATGGATTCTGTGCAGTACAAAAATAAAGTTATGATGCCCTGTGGTAGGTGTTCAATGTGCTCTTACATTGATAGCAAAATTTACACATCCAGACCAAAAAAGGGATTATGAGTTTCATGTTTGCTACTTGCAGTATGGAACATGTTGTTTATTTAGCCCACTGTAAGGAATGATCCAAATTTTATATAGAAAATACTGATAGGGCTTTAAGGGAGAGAATAAAGGAGCATGTTTATTATATACAAAAGGGAAGCACAACTACTGCTTTGTCAAAACATGTACTGGCCACTGATTCTAGGCACACATTCAACTTTCTTGTTATTGGTGGAGGTGAAGGCTATAAGGGTTGGAGATATAAGGAATCAAACAGAACAGATGGAAGCTAAGTGGATTATCAGGCTGAGGGGAGATTTTGTGCATGGGTTGAATGAATTTGTGCCCATTAAACCTAAACTCAATTCAAGAGCACTAGCCAGATGAAAGTATTTGCCTTTGCATCTACAGTTATATATGTTTGATTTCCTGTAGCTAAAACAGTATTTTACTTGCTCATAGGACGTTTTGTATATATTTTTATACTGTTTTTATGTTGCATTTATATCTAAATATTCTTAAGTGTTGTTTAAATAATATATATTTTATCTGTATTTCTTTAACTTTGTGGTCATGTAATTTAACAATGTTTCACTTTTCTACTTAAAGGCCAGTTCTGGTTCAATGTGTTTGTTATCTTATGAAGCAGCAGTAGCTGCAAAAGCACTTATGACCTACAATAAATTAAGTTTTTAACTTGGAGAGTTGTGCTTTCCTTGGGTCCATCAGTGTTCTTGGATTGAAAATGAAAATGTCCATATTCTTAGTGTGGTATTGTGGATGGCAAAAAAAATTGTTAAATATAGAGGGCAGCCAAAAACATGATTTTTGTGGAAAAAAAATAATCATTTGATTAGTGATTGTGATAAAAAATATTTTATTTGTGGTAAAACAAGGCATGAAAGTAAAAATGTGATAAGAAATGTAAAAAATGTGGGAAAAACTGGACATAAATGGGTGAGCAGTGAAGAATATATGGAAGTTATAGAAAAAGAACATACACAGGATCCTGTACATGATATAGATAAAATGTAGAAAAGGAATAAAAAGGACAGGTTAGTTTCCAGGAAAGAAATATGGACACAATAGTAGATGAAAACAATAGAAAAAAGGAAGGGGAAGAAGAGGTGCTTGATATAAGTGAAGAGGAATATGTATATTGGTGGGTAGTGAGAGGAAAGAAAAATCTATATGAAAAAGGGTGAAAGAGAGGAAAAGTAAGTTTAAAAGTGTAGTTGTGAAAGAAAACAAAAAAGGTAAAGGATGAGAGGGAATAATTTCATTTTAATTAAATGTTAATAGCATAAACAGCATTAAAAAAAGATTAGGTATATTAGAATGGTGTGCCTCATTTGATATGCATATAATTATATTTATTTTATTTTTATTTAACATTCCTTGACTGGGAAAGTCCGACTAGGACAGAGCCTATTTTCAGCGGAGGCCCAGGGAGAAATGCTCCAGACACATGTCTTTAGAATGTGGGAGGAAACCGGTGTACCTGGAGAAAACCCACGCGAACACAGGGAAAACATGCAAACTCCAGACAGATGGCACTCCAGCCAAGAATCGAGCCGGAGAACCTATTACTGTGAGGCAACAATGTTAACCACTGCACCACAACACCGCCCAATATTAGAAGATGCTACAATTTTAATATTAGAAGATACTAGAATTTTAACAGAAGAGGAAAGGCTACAAACTGAAATATTATGGGGTAGAAGTATTATATGGAATATGGGAAAAGATACATGCTCAGAAATAGGTGTATTATGCCAGAATAACATTAAAATCTTACTTTACAATAGTAGAAGAAGAAGAACGGTGATAGATTTTGAGGTGGAAAACAAATGTTTACAGATTTATTGCAATATATACATATGTTATAAAGAAAGGGAGATAATCCCGTAGATTTAATAAAATCCATGTAGGTATAGTGTAGAGCCTACATGGAATGTTATCTTGTTCTCATTCACTGTTCCCCCTTGGCAGCTGTGCCATGCATATTAAACAAGGCGCGTTGCCGAGGGAGAGCCATGGGACACGGTTATGAGTAACGCACTCCCTGCACTGCCCAGTTGTATTATATCAATGTAATTTAATTTTTTTTAAAGCATGTTTGCGCAGAGTGCTGCAGTACTAAGCAGTGCTGAGACAGACAGCAGAAATCTAAAAATAGAAAATGGATGTATTTAATTACTTATCTAAAGGTCATGTTTAAGAATAGCTGAGCAGGTTTGCTCGGTGCGGTGATCAGCTCGGCTCAAAGGTATATGTAAAGGGATCTAGGACGTTTGCTCGACTGAGCAAACAACCAAAATCCAAATGGCCGGGCATACTTACGCAAAAGTGCTATTCACCAAAGCAGCACTTTTGCTTAAGTATGACTGTTGCCAAGGCTGTACTACTGTGCGAGTAAGTGAAATTTCACTTTTCCCCACTGTAGTGCAGTCTCTGAGGGAGAATATTAAAGTAGGGGAGTGCAGGGGAGCAAAGCCCCCCTGCTAAAATGTAAATGAAGTGTTTTTTTTTTTTTATCACACGCTTTAACGAAAGCGCTTTTTCGATAAAAAGTGCTTTCATTAAAGTGTGTTCGGGTTTTATGGATTTGGGCATTTGCCCAGTTGAGCAAATGTCCTAAATCCATGTAAAGATATAGCAAGATTTCACACATCCATGTAGCCAAATGGTTAGAGTTACAGCCTCATGTGCAGTGGGTGCAGGGTTTGAATACGTGGATGAGCAAATTAAAAGAAAAAAGCAACTGGAAAAACACACCCAACCTGGACCAGTAACAATGAATTGAGCGGCAAATTGACGTTGGTACAAGACAGAAACTATTGCAAAGATCTTCCGATGCTTGTGTAGTGTCAAATCAGACAAAAATCTTCCTTGAATTGTACAGGAATGACAAACCAGGTAATTCCACCAGAAATCTTTTATTCACAAATGCGAAGACCAAACGAACACTCCAAAATAAACCAAGCGCTTTCGCCTGGACAATTCCAGGCTTTTTCAAGATAAAAATGCAAGTGTGGCCACACTGTTTAAATACACTAGTTGATCGGCCAATTTAGCAGTTAAATTAGCAATTAAAATAGATTGCAATCAACTTTTAAAAGTGCTATAGTGCTTTAGTATTGCTATTATACATGACAAGTGTAATTTTTTATTGTCAGTAAACATTTAGCAGTAGCAAAACATGTTTTAGTGTTCTTAAAACTGTTAAATCCTTTCAAAATTCATTTACTATAATAAACTGTGTAAATATAATACATTAATAATAGTCACTATTAAATTTAAACAATAGTTAAAAATCTCTGTAAAGTCATAAAATAAAAACACATTATAAAAGTAATTTCTTAGGTAGGAATATAATATTATACTAAATAGATACAGCAATGTGCATAGTTGATAATGCACAAGTGTTTATGTAGCAATAATTCCAAATTTTAAAATAATTCATTTGTATATTAAAAATTGTTTCCAATGTTATGACCATGTACGTAAAAATAATACATTTTCTATCCTATTTAAAAACTTTTTTAGATAAATTAATATAGGACATTAGTGAAGTTTGAATATCAGAGAGAAACTGAAGTATCTACAATTTGTTCCTTTTCATTTTCAGTATACTGTTAATGCTAATACTCTCATTCATTCCTGGGTACCTTGAGGCATCTAATTTAAGTTGCCAGATTAACTCTCTGGTTTCCAGATAGTTTTCCCAGTCACCTCCTCTAGGGTCATTGGTGACTCGTTCCAAAACAAAAAATTTTAAAGACATGTTGTTGCATATTAGAGAGTGCTTGAAAAAAGCATTAGTAGTTTTCTTTTTCTCCATTTCATATACATGCTCATAAATCCGTTTTTTGAGCATTCTAGTTGTCTTTCCTACATAGAAACCATGGCAGAATGTACATAAACCCAGGTAAACTACCCCCATTGTATTGCAATTGTGGTGTCCCGATGTCCTCAAAATGCAATTCCTAGCTGGAAGGAGTATTTCATCAGCATTGAGTATGTACTTGCATTGTTTACACACACCACATTTGTACGTACCATTCTTCCTATGGGGGGCCATGGTGTTGTTTATGTTCCGTGTACTGGTGCTCTGCTCAAACATACCCTTCAGATTTATATCACGTTTCCTAGTGAAAGTCAATGTTCTTGGTAAATAATTTTTAATGTCTTCTTGTATTGTTAGCATGGGCCAAAAAGCTTGTAAGGTGTTCTCAATAAAAGTTGCATCTTTGGTGTATGTATAGATGAAACTTCTCTGTACATCTTTATTTCCTTTGCTATTGTTCTTAGGAAGTGGAAGACCTTTACTAAGCAAAGGTGGAAACTTAGAGTCCCTATTTTTTAATATTTCTTCTGTGATTGTATTAATTAACTGGTGAGGGTAACCTCTTTCTAACCACATATTGGTTAAAATTGTAACCTCGTCTAAAAAGGCATTTAAGGTACTACAAATTCTCGATGCTCGAATTAGTTGACCTCTAATAATTCCCTTTTTAGTGTAAAAGGGGTGCGAACTGTCAAAGTGTAAGAATGTGTTAGAATATAAGGGCTTCCTATAGATAGTTGATTCAAAATATTCTCCTTTACTATCCTTGGTGAGAAGGATGTCCAAATAGTGTAATGAGTTACTACTAAGCTCATAAGTAAAAGACAAAAAATCAGTGGTGGTATTAATGTAACCAAAAAACTCCAAAAAAGATTCCTTGGACCCCTGCCACAATAAACAAATATCATCCAAATATCGTTTATAAAATAAAATCTGTTGTTTCCATTTGGAAGAATAAATGAAAGTTTGCTCCCATTTACATAAAACAATGTTTGCATAAGATGAAGCACAAGGGGAACCCATGGCTACACCCTTTCTTTGCCTAAAGAATTCTCCATTAAAGAATATGTAGTTGTTATTAAGGATGATTTCCATAAATTCAATAAGTAAGTTAATCTGGTTGTTACTTAAGTCACTCAAGCTTGTTAAGATATCAGAAAACCAGTCTATTCCTATATCGTGTGGTATACTTGGGAACAGTTCCACTACATCTATTGTGATCATCAATACATCCTTGTTACAGATGTTGAGTGGAATACTAGCCAGGAATTCCCAAGAATCTTTGCAAACATTGGGGAGCTTGGAAACCAAAGATTTAATGCTGTGTTCAACAAATTTACCTAAAGGTTCCGTAATACTGTTAGCTCCAGCAACAATTGGTCTAAATTTCAAAGGAGTAATTCCTTTGTGAACCTTAGGTATACCAAATAATATAGGGGTCTTAGGATGTGGTACATTCAAATAGTTAAATAGTTCTTCATTTAACACACCTTGAAGTAGATGATCATTCAGAATGTATTTAATATTAGCTTGTGCAACATTTAACTCATTGATAGAGGCCTGTTCATATGTGTTGAAATCCTGCAAAATGTTATGCATTGCATTGTCATAATCCAGCGCAGTCATAAGTACCATACCTCCCCCTTGGTCCGGTTTGGATGAGCAAATTGCTATTTCTGTTTGAAATAAATTATGCACATTATTTTTAAATACTGGCCCACTGCACTCAGCTAAGCTCTGCTAAAACCCGCTAAGACCTGCTAAGCACTGCATTAACAAAGAACAATGGGTAATGTTTATGCACGGCTTGCCACCACCTGTCTGATTTGTGCACTGCTAAGCAGACCAGGTTTGTGCAATGCACAGCTGACCTGCGCTTGTTTGAGGGGTGCAAAGCGATGCGATGCATTTTTAAATATTGCCCAATGGCATGTAAAGGTGGGAAAACGGGATATATTAAGCCCAGTTGGTGGGAATACAGCATAATCCATTGGAGTTCTGACCCTGAAGGATATAATGGCAAGAGTTGGAGAGGGTTCCCACTTTCAGGCACAATGTTGGGGCATTCAGAAGTCCAGGGTCATGATTGGACCCCTTGTAAAAAAAACATGAGTGTCAGCTGATGCAGGAAGGTTACCAGGACTCAGAGTGCAAGACAGAGGCCTAGGACTGGCTGACAAAGGATCTCACCAGTGTAACTGGTATTCCCTGCACAGGTGAACAGTGTCATTACCACCATGACAACTTGAAAAGAAGGAAGAGGGCTCTCTTGGACACCTGGGTCCAATAATTCTGTGCTGTGAATGTCCCACATGTATGTAAGTACCATTACCTGTGTTTCACCAATATCTAAACTGGAATGTGTGCTAAACTGATATGCATAATAGTGTTCTTCTCTCCCAAGAGCTGCAGATGTTAGGCCTCGCAACATTGAGGCACATGCTGGGCGCTTAGCCAGGTTGTGCCATGAGTGTCGTGAGTACAGATGTATTTTACAATCTATAGTCAAATAAGCAAGAAAGAGTAAAGCATTAACTGTGATTAGGTATATACAGTAAAGAACGTATTGCAGTGAATGTGGATTTACACCAGTACTGCAACATGTTTAGACTGCCAGCTGTAACGCCATAAACAGGAAAGAGTAAAGCATGAACAGTAATAAACTATAATATGCAATAAAACATAGTAGTAAAATAACTGTGGAATAACAGCTGTGTTGTAACACCTGCATAATGACAACTGTTGTGCAATAAAAATGTAAAAGTATATCAGTAATTGACTGAAGGTTTCTCTAATAAAGTCTATTGTATAATGACTGTGGTAATAGGGCTGTTTTCCAGAAATCCAATGTTACAACTGTTCTGCAATAAAAACATGAAATAGTATACATACCTCCATGAATATGTATAATAGTCTGTTGTGCAATAGGGCTGTTTTGCAAGAAATCAATTATTACATGTGTTCTGCAATAAAATCATGAAATAGCAACAGCACCTGCATGAAGTATGTGTAATAAAGTCTGTTGTGCAATAAGCATAGGTTCAGAGTTGTTTCATAATGAATCACTTATGACAGCTGGTCTGCAAAGACACATGCAGCCATAGCAATAACACCAAGGTAAACACGTACTGCAGGATTGTCTTGTTTTCACTATTGCATGTCAGCTACAAGCATTTAGGCTGTGAGGTATGGTGCTGCAGTCAGGTATAAGAGTTGTACACTGCAAATAACCCATAATTGGATGTTGGTTGCTGACCTCACAGATATATCAATACACTAACAATGTAATGTCTACATCTGGATTTTATGTAATCAAATATACTTTACCTAGTATCTCTGTCATGCTTGAATGTCATGCATGTGTTTTCAACTGTCACTGCAGTCAAGTATAAAACTGTACCACCATTAGCAGGTCATATTCTGGTGCCTGGGGACCTCTAGGGAGATATCAGTCAGTAATCACCAGTGACTCAGTAGCTCAGTTTGCTAAATGCTGTGTCTGAAGTACATTTTTGCCACATACTAAACTAGGGTTCGAATCCAGTGCTATGTAGATCGAAATATTACAGTATCAGTCATGTACTATTTACAGGTATTCTCTCCACAGGAACTATAGGTAAATGAGTGAGGTAGCCCATATTATGAGTACATTATTGTGTGTTTACATCTCACAGACTGTTAATCATTACCAGGAATGTGAGAATACAGCATAAAAACAGGAAATAAGTGTAATAATAGAATAAAAGAAATAAAATGTGTAAGCTCCAGTATGGCTGCATGCCTGGATTATGTGTTAAAGGTAGCTGCAGTCAATTAATACATGTGATGCAGATATCCACTCCTGTCCCTGCTATTGGGTTCTATCCCCATGCCTGCCAAGCAAGACATGATAGTTAACAGTCTGTACTGTACACATACATGTCTCTCAAGTGTCACGCTGCCATGGAATGTAATTGCCAGTGCATAATCCCTCTGTCACAGATGTATTATTAACATGTTTATATAAATAGCAAAGTAACAATACATCAACCCACAGTACACCTTGGTAGTAATATAGGTATACCTGATGTGCAAGTGTTCTGTGCAGTTGTTCACCTGCAGTTGTTACTGCTTGGCTCATATTGTACCATGTGGATAGCTTGAGAGGTATGCATGTGCTACAGCAGCTATAGGGCAGTTTTATACATAAAAAAAGGACAGACCTGTAGAGTGGATAGAAGTACTGTTGTCAACTATATAGCCTAGAATGGAATTAATGGATCTTATTTCTTTCTCTCCCCACCTCTCCCCTTATCTTCAAATATTTATTATTGTTATGCATTGGTTATGGTTTATAGTTAACATATGTTGTTCCATGAACTTTATTTTGGTGCATGTGTTTTATTATTGTTATGTATCACGATGTTTCATGTTAACATAGTCTGTTGAATTACCTATTTTGTTGGCATTTGCAATAACTATTACTGGCATGCTGTTAATATAATGCCTGTTCTGATATTCATTGTTGCATTTCACATGATATGCATTGAAATGTAATGGGGTTATTTTCAATGTTCTGGCATGCTGTTATAACTAACAATGGTTTTGTTCATAACTAACCTAAATGTATTGCTTCACTTCCATAATCACATCACATCAGAGTGGGCCGGTTCCTGCTGATCTGCCTACCCTACCTCAGCCAGCCTTTGCACCGGGTACCAGCTCATATCGGCTCCAAGCCAGTGGTGCCCCCTTTGCTGGCCCTGCGCCACCATCGGGTGGAACAGTCTCAGGGTCTCGACCCAGTCCCCCCCAGAAGTGGTTGTAGAGAGGTGGTAGTCACCCAGGATAGACTACCAGCCATGGTGCGCAGGATCCTTCATAGGAGTTATGAAAATTGCCCGTGCTGGCTCGAGGGCAGGCTAGACAACCTGGTGCCCAGCCTCCAGCACAGCCACCTTTGGGTCAGTGAAGGAGCAGTGTGGACTGCCCATTGGTGGGGGCCTCAGTCATGCTGCTCCCATCCAAAGGCACATGCTCCTCGCATTCCACAACACCCACTCCATCTAAGGTATTTAGCCCCCTGGTGTGTCACACACCACCCCTGTCTGCTGTCTTGTCTGTCTTTTCTGTCTGAAGTTGGATCCTGTCCTACCCAACTTAACTCTCCACATGTACCTATATCCCTTCCCCAACATTCCATTCTCTCCTTATTAAAAAAAACGGACACCTGTCCCACAAAAAAATATCGCTCCATACATAGCTGTCCATTTCGAACATGTGTCCACTGGACACAACTAATTTGGTCCAGTTGGCCTGAAAACACATTTATGTTGTCCTCACCCCTTTCTCTGGGGTTTGAGAGTCCAAATTCATCCTCAAAATCTGTCAAAATCCACAGCTGTTGCTGTACAAGAAATGGAAAGTTGTAGTCCTTCCCTGCATATCTCTGCCTTTCATTGTTTTTCCCAATGCTTGCCCCCTTTTCATCACTGTCCTCTCACCCCCTTTTTATCTTTAAATTTTTTAATGCGGGTTTACGTGGAGCTAAGTTGAGTGCCATGTTGCACAAAACTGTACAAACCCATTTAAAAGTGCTTTAAACTGCGTTAACGATCCTGTTTTTTTACCTCACTGTGTCAGGCATATGTATAAAATAATCTCACATGCCATGATTCAAACCCAGGTCCTTTTCAACTACAACCTATTGCACTAACCCACTAGGCTACACAGATCTCAATTAAAGCAGATGTTTCCAAGAAATCATCGTGATTGGTACTGACAGACTGCAATTGAACCTAATGGGAGAAATTGGAGTGTACCTTGGACTCTGATGCAAGACCACACCAGTAGACAGCCAAATTAATACTAATGTCAGTACATTTGGCCTGGGATAACAGGTAAATATTCCCTTTTATCTGCATCATCTTTAAACACACCTGCTAAGGCATCAGTGGCACAGTACATATCTTCAGCTGGGACCCTGCTGCCGAACTACTGCCTGTGAAAGCCATGCACATACCAATGGATGTAGACAATGTGTGTCACAGCTGTATATATGCACATATATCTGGCAAATACATCTGCTGCAGGACTGAGTCAGTAACTCAGTCTGTTAAATGCCTTGCATACAGAACATTTTGTCACCCACAGTCCTGGTTTCGAATCCAATGTCTTGCGCTTCAGTTACATTCTTATGAACACAGCAAGCAAAGACTGACTCATGGAATTTTAATCCCCATAGGTTACTGCTACTGTATTATCAGCTACCCAGTTTTGCACAGGCCTGCAGGTAGGGACACACTGCACATATTTGGATAGCCTAAATATAACAGATATACCTTAAGCACATGCCATGATTGGACTGTAATGGGTACCCTTACCCTGGCTGTCCTTTACCAACAGGGCTGACACAGCTCCCACAGTTAGACGTCCAGCCTGCAGCCCTCCAAATTGTTCACACTCCCCTAAATGTGTCCTAGCCTGCAGCAGCAGTTGCCTGGAGCATACATGACTGTATGTTAAGGTAGCTGCTACAGACTGACCATACCTCCCAACCCCCTATAACAAGGGAGCCAGACACAACCATACATAAAGGGGGGGGCAAAGCCCCAGAGATAGGTACATGTTACACAGTTTGCCCCTACAAAGATAGTAAGTGGATAGAATAGCAGCTACTGCATTGCCATGCATATTCTGACAGTTATGATGTGTGATACATGTGTCTTGCCTCCTCCTGACCCCAACCCACAGTGTTTGCCAGTGACCTGCCAGATGACCACACTGTCATTGGACACTGAGCAAACCTAGACAAAACTGTGGACATACCTCATACAATACAGCTCTACAGTGGACAGTATTTGTACTTGCCCTCTGCAAAGCTGTAGTCTCCACACCTCAGTAATGTCCATCTCAAAAACTAAGAAAGGGGCCAAGGCCTACATGAAGGCCTTATATATTGCACTGTGGTGCCATGTCATTGGCTAATGATAGTGCAGTTCAGCTGTTTTGGATGCAGTTAGCAAGTCTGAGCCACAGATTGGTGCACAGGCATTACCTACAAAAGGCAAGCTACTGTTTATGAGAAACAGGTCTGTATGTGGTTTTACTCACACATAATATGTGCAAAGCATTTTGCAGAGGAACCCTTCAATAAAAAAGAAGACATCACTTTACCAGATATGTACTACATTTCTCCATAAAAAGGGATGCAGATGGGAGGATGTAGATGTAGGGAATAGTAGATTAGGGACTTCCATTTTAATGTAGTTATTAGACATTAGAAAGGTTCAAAGGTTAAAAGCAGAAAGAAAGAATAACCTTGCTGGTCAAGCATGAGGGTCAGCTTATTAGAAAGGAAAGATAAGTATAAAATGTGCAGAAAATGCAGAAATACAGAATGTTCTTTTCTCAAGGGAAAAATACAGTCTTGCCAGCTACAGAATGTTCCTTAACAGAATGTTAGATTAAGACCAGGCCTGGAAACCAAGGGAACCAAGGATAAGAGTGCATGTAAAGCATTACAGGGTTTTGGTATTATTAAAATATACTTCTGATAACAGTTAGGGAAATCAGTCAGTCAGTTAATTCGTTCGACCTGTCATTACAGAGAAGATTAAGCTACAATAGAGACACTCGAGCCTGAGTACAGAAGACAGGTCAGATAAAGACCATTTTAGTTTACGTTGTTCAGGACAATCAGAGTATGACGTGCAGTAACTTTGGATGTTGTTTATCAGCACTCTTAATGAAGGCAGTATTTGGATATTGTAAACATCTAATAAAGCCTTATTAAATGAACTACAGTGTTTGGAGAATTCATTCTGAAAAGTACCCAGGACTTGGCCCATAAAGGAGAGACTGACACCTGTTTAGCAAGAGTTTGGGTAATTAAAAGATAGACTTTTGTTTCAGTCTTATTTCAGTTGTTTCCAGTTAATTCCAGTACAGTACAGTACAGTCTTATCAATTCTTACAGGGAATAGAAATTAAAACAGTAGGCTTGTATTAGATCTATGATACTGACATGTCATTAATACTCTGCTGTCCAACACCTACAGGCATGCCTCTCAATTGTCTCTTTTTTGACTCACCTCTCTGTTCTGTCCCTGTCCATCCCTCTTACAGCGGTTGGCTTTTATAGTAAAGATAGTGGATTACACTTAAGACATAGTGACACTAAGTAAGGGTGTACACTCCTGTAACATCAACCTATGGACTGTGGTACACCTCCTTCTCTGTCGATGTTGCACATAAATAGTACTAACATTGTAAAAGTGTCCCTGAATGTCCCTGATGTATTCTGGCTAAGTCCCTGTTTCATGGACATTTGTTCCTGTCTGGTTGAGAACTATGCCTAACATACTTCAAAACCTCCTACAGTAAGAGACCAGGACAATGACATGTTTAATGGGGGGGACAAAGGCCCAAACCCAGTGACAGACTGTACATATTAGCCATACAAAGTAGGAATGTGATTAGAGTAACAGATATTACTGTAGCATAAGTGTTGTCTGAGGGGTCTGATGGGTAACAGAATCTGTGCCAGTTGTCTGACAGCAACCATCAATCAGTGGACAACCATTTGTCAGACATGCACAGGTTTGTGCAAGATAGACCACATGTATGAGCCAAACAAGGTGACATTCTGCAAACATCTGCATAGTTGAGATATATGATGCCAACGGGGAACATACACGACAGCATGTTTGCAGTGCTATCATTGTGGCACACTGGTGTGGCTGGACTGTCCCCATATAGTTGTTGGACTAGCACACTGCTATTTGGCCGACAGTGGCAGTGTCACATATTAGTGGGGATTTGCCCACAGGGGACACAACACAGTACACTGCAGTGATGCCTGTAGAGACATACAGCAGAATCTGTCCCAGCCCACAGGGACATTACCCAGTATTGCTATTATCTTGGTGTAGCCACAAATTCAGTGTGTCGCCAAACTGTGAGGTATGACGTGTGAGGGAGCAGTGGATAGTGCAGGCCATTATGGGTGTGTACATAACGGACATCCATGTATTAGGTCCTGTAATGCGTTCCCTTCTTGTTGTCTTGCAAGAACAATGTACCGATGGAGGCATCCTCCTGTTTCATCTGTGGAAAATGATACTATACTGAAAGCCATCAGACTCAACGATCACATCCTGCTGTCTAGGAGACGCCACAATCATGAACAGAAGGCAGCATTATTGTGGGCCGACCTTGTGAGGGCTGTAAATGATATTGGCCAACAGGACAGGACTTGCAAGCATGTTCGACACCGGGTGACAGACATGGTCAATGCCGCATGTCAAAGGGAAACTGCTGTTGCCAGGGATCGTGCTGCCACCAGTGGAGGGCCTGCAACAGAACAATCACTCTCAGCCACAGAGGAATTTCTGGCACACCTAGGATCAACCCGCAACTCCCAGCCAACCATCATGCCATGCATCCTGGAGATGGGTGCCACAGCATCCATATCAGAGGAGCGTCCAGGTAAGCTGACTATGTTCACCAGTATAATACATTTGCAGTCATTGTAACAGGCTCTACAGATGAGTACATGGGTGTCTGATCTATCTGCATTGGAGGGGGAGGGGGTTGGCTTTTCAACACAGTTGTGCACACATACCCAAAATGTTAGCAATATAGCTAGTATCACATTAGTTATTGTATATGTGGAGATATGCACATATTACCTTGTAACACTGCAACATTTGGTGTTGCTGACAATACCTCTCCCTCACCTTTCCACAGGTAAGTCACATGTGGCCAGAGTTTGTAGACCTGTACCTGGTAAGGGTGATACTGTTGTTTTGTCATATCAGATATACACTATGAATGTTAAGGGCTGCCATTTTGCACAAGTGTTCTACATAGCTAGAGTAGAATAATTGTATGTTCCATTTCAGAGCAGTTAACTACAGTGCATAGCCTAGGGAATGACAGGTGTGTATTTGTACACACATTAACATGTTTGCACTTATAGTTATGAGCAGCTATGCAGCCTGCTATACATTAGGCAATTACTCCAAGTTGCCTATATAAACACAATAGAGAGAAGGTACATACCTGGGGTTCATATTATAAGCACGAAAACTGAATGGAGTGAACACATATTGAGCAACACATAAAGAGCAAATATTCACAATATTGAAGGTATGAATGGATACCGCCATAGGGAATTCTTCCCTTTGCTTCAATGAAGTGCGATCTCGGAGTTGGTATATTTAAGTAGGGGGATGTGGGGGGTGCAGGGGGGCTTGCCCCCCTGCATACAACAGTTAGTGAAAGTATTTGTTATTTGTTTTTGTTGGGTTTGGGATTTGATGTTTTGGGCTTTTGCCCTTTACGTGTCACTCAATACGTGTTCGCGAGATTCAGTTTTCATGAACCCCATACCTGAGGCAGTGATACTACAACTGGCATATCATTGTCAGGATATATGTACTCGGTTTTATGTGTAGTTCTATCACATAACACTGTCATATTCCATACCTCACAGGTGTATTAAACTAGAAATGTTACTCGGATGTAGGTGACCTGCATGTTATACAGGGCCTGGGTTGTCTGTGTACGTTGTTGTGGTTGTGTGTGTTGTGCATGGGATCAGAGATGAGAAAATGTGGGACATGTAACGCACTTGTGGACCCTCATCTGTATGAGTCTGTGTGGATTAACATATATAATAGTGCAAGTGGTAATGTACTGCTTTTGTCTTGCTTCTCACAGGTGAATGAAGGGTTGGAGTCTGTCCTTCTCACAATCTGATGTCAGTGTCTCATTGGACTCTGATGATGATGGTAGCCATAGTGAGACACAGGTGGGGTTGTCAGTGGCTGAATCTGTCCCAGAGGTTGACATCCCTCTTCTGCCCCCATTGCCCCACACAAAGTCAGCATGCCCACACATACCCAGTCACCAGAGGCCACAGATATTGGACAATTAAAGGTGGTGACATAGTATAGGACACTGTGAGAACTATGGCGTCAGTGAGCGTTGACACTGGCAATAGCCAGAGAGTTGGTGAGGACCCTCACAGGCAGATTGACGGGTGCTCGACTGAGGACTGCTGCCCATCCGCTTCCTGTTGCAGGTGTCACATCGCAGGTCTCTCACCACATGTCTTGGGTTGTCATGGAGTGACAGGCATGAGATGAATGCAACACCAGACAGATGCTTGGGGTTATGGATACAGCACAGTCTAACATCTGTGACTGCCTCCACAGCATTGGTCATGCCATGGAACATTTCACTGTTGTAGTGGACAGATGGTGGCTTTGAGTGCACATTTCTGTGCTGGAACATGGGGTTGGGGTTGGGCATTGGACACTTGGACATAGGCCAGCAACACCATCTACTGGTAGTCCGTGTGGCCTTGCACACTCATGTTCCCATAGTGGCAGCACCTCCAGTGCTACAAAGGGAGGTCTGCTGTCCACACCACAATGTGGCAGGCCATGGGCATGTGGTCCTGGAGGACACAGGCCCAGGCCCAGTAGACAGCAGTCACCGTCAGGTACTAGCACCGCATCTGACCTTGGGCATGGTGAGACCACGCTACTCATGGAGAAGTTAGTTCCCATATTTGTGACCAGAGATGGTGAACTGTCCACTCTACCATGTATGGTCCACAGCTGTTCACCATATGCATGTGTAGGGCTAGCACTGAGCTTGACTGTGTACACACACTCCCAACACCACTGCCATGTGAAGGTCACCTGTAGACACATGCAGCACCTCTCCATAGCCCATGTCACCAGCCCCCCTTCCTGACTCACACACATGCTGTCAACTGTTTGGCACAGCCTAGGCCTCTGGCACTCCCACACCACACCCTGTGCATGTGATATATGTGCCACATCTATGCTGGGAACTGCATATATGTGTCTGATGCACAGGGTGACTATATTACTTTACATATATTTGCATAGTACAGTAGTGTTATGCCATGGCAGTTGTGGGCCACGACAGGTACTGTATGTTGGCATGTATCAGGACTACACATCAAACGTTGTGTATCTTTGTTGCCTAATGGTACAGTGGTGGTAGTGTTACAGAATGACAGGTGTGTCATGGAGCTGTGTATATTTTTGTCCCAGCAGTCTGAGCAGTGCAACTTTGTACACATGGCAGAAATACAGCTGCACAAGATGGCAGGATAGTACAGCAGAGATATGACATCAACAAGGTATGCCAGTATATGTTCATGGCTCCCTAGGTGCATATGTGTAGGACATTGTGTCGGGGACAATGGGGACAGTCAGCGTCATCATGCTTCCATACCCTGTGACACAGTTTACTACCCTTGATACATGTCACCTGGGTAGTCTGTACATACTACTGTAGATGGTGGTGGGCATCAGTTATGCTTATATAGACGAGATTAATTTAGGGCCAGCGTCTAGTCACAGGTCCATAAAATGCATAACCAATGCACTGGGGTAGGCCACATGGGCATGTTTCTAGTGCTGACAGGGGACATATTTACACATACTCACACAAACTGGATACTATAAGAGTAGAATTCCTACCTATCTAGTATTGCACACTATAGCTCACAGTTCTTATCACATGCACCACACTGTTTATCTGATAATACACTGTCAGCCAGTCCTCTTAGGGTGGATGACATCAGCAGGCCTTGTAAAGGAGGTGATTTTGAGGCCAGCAGCCAGTCACAGGGATATAAAATGCATACCATTGCATGGAGACAGGCCATATATGCATGGCTGTAATGCTGTGATGAGGTATTTTAATACACACACATACTCAGAGTTGGAGGATGTGAGTTTAGAACTCCTACCTATCTAGTATTACACATTACAGCTCACAGCATATATTTCACGTACCACAGCTTATGTCTGTTGTATATGTTGCTGCAGGCACAGTACTTGTAGAGTACACAAAGTGGCCTTGTGTTAGCGTGTGTGGCATGCAGGATGATACTGCTTGGTACTGTTATTGTATCTACTGTGCTAGGGTTGGGATGCCTGGTAATAATCTTTGCTATGTGTGTATACTTAACAGTCTGGCCACATGTGGCTGTTTGCAGTTTGATAGTCAGATGTGCCCAGGGACAATGTAGCCTGTCCAAGGCATGTGTCACACCCATTGCACATTACACCATGCGTATCTATGTCTCTCTGCAGGGTGACAGCCCGCAGTCTCAGGGGTCTGTGAGTGAGTGGATTATCTACTATTGTGGCCTTGGTCTGGTGCCATCAGATAGCTGTTGTGATGTGTATGTGCAAATAATCCCAGCGTTCAGGGGTATGTGGGGACATATGTACATCCCTGCCCATATCTATATCAATGATGTATAACAAGGTTGTCTCTTTAAATGTAGTTGTGTGTGTGTCAGTAATGTAAATGTGTTCTGTAGAAGTATGTGGGGAGTCTATGTATCATTGCACTTAATATAGCTGTATATACATCTTGTTCACATACACACACATATATATATATATATATATATATATATATATGTGTGTGTGTGTGTGTGTGTGAGACATACTGATAGATACACTAATCAAGCGTGAGGGGGCTAGGGAGAGACAGATATTTATACATAGCTGTATGTATGTACAGACATATTTCCACATAGCAGGTCGGTAAAGGCAACAGACTTGGGCTCAGGTTAGTTAAGTGTAGGAGCATACCCAGTGTTAGTACTTACAAGACGACTCCAGGCCAGAGCTACCTGTACTCCATTCTGGGATTAGTGTGTGCTGCAGGCCATTGGCTGATGCACCTGTTATCACAGTACTGCAGTTGGCTGATATTGTCCAAGGCATTTCCTGGCTGTTTGCTGACCTTAACAAGTGACACACACTTCAGAACTCTAGAGAGCTTCACAGACTGTCCAGACTCTTGCCACATATGTTTGGCTGTTTTACATAATGTTGTTTTCTGGCAAATTAGTGGAAACTCAGTCCAGATTGCAGTAAATTACTACTGACAGATATTTGAGTTTCAGACTGCATGCACAGCATGCGAGTCATGCAAATGCCGGGCCTGTTCTTCTATTCACATTTTATGCTTGCAGGAGCAAGTATTTAAAACATGACCTAAGTTGTGGTCCTAGGTCCCACTTTTATCCACTGTATTTCAGAAGATATCCTGCTGTCAGAGGTTGAGAGGTATGATGTGACTGGGGTACATAGTGAAACATCACTGACAGGGTGATAGTCTGCATACCTCTCCCTGTGCATGTTTTTACAGAATGTCCAGTATTTTGCCCCAGATGTCTGCTGTGTTCCTCATACATTTGTGGCTTCCCAGTGCTCTGTACATCGGTCGCTGACTTGTTGTACCTACTGACACATTTAACTGAAGGCCTTTACATCCTGCAGCTAATCTGACCTGTTGCACCCTGCTGTTAAACTAACCACCTGCTAGGTTACTCAGAGCGTGTATAATGTCTGTAGGTATGACCCTTTGTGCCTCCAGTCACTGTCTTTGTCCAGTTTTCTTGCAGTAACAGATTGAGGGGTTCTGACAGTCTGCGGGACTATCACCATATGTGTACCTCACATGCAAATGATATTGGATGCTGGCAGATTCGAACCATCAACACCATCACACATGATACTGTCCCTGGCCCACTGGGCCACATCAGCCGCCAGACAGAGTTTTCCACCATGACACTATCAACGAGATAGGGGAATTTTCAGGTCTTCTGGTATATCATTGCATACTTACTGTAACAGCAGTTGTATGGTAACACTGATGTGTTTGTGGTGGGAGATGAGCAGCCTATGCTCTGCTGGCATAGACAGTCATGCGACTGTCCTGTGACCCCACTGTTTGGCATCTCCCTGGACTACTGTTGTGAAGTTTCCAGCCATGTGGCCTAGTGGCTAATATGGGGCACATACTAGTGGACAGAGTACATGTTGTCCCAAGTGTCTGTTAGAGCTGTACAAGTAGCTCAGTATTCCAGTATAGATATCTGCAAGTAGCCCATTAGCACACTTTATATAGCCACCTATATTCCCATGCATACATGCAGCAGGTCCATTATAGTATCCCTTACAAGTGGTGTACGGGAGAGTGACTTACCTTGCAAATGCAGCAGTTGACAGACCTGTGGTTTGGGGCTGCCTTTGTCTGATGCAGGCAGTCCACAGCCAATACATGATGAGGTACAGGTTGTGTGGCCTGGTTGGCATAATTTTTACTGATATGTATGCGAGTCGAAGTATGGTGTCAGTCGCTAGGATCCTAGGTTGTCAATGCATGTGCTATGCATTCTGTTGGAAAAGGCCAGGGCATATTGGGCACACCTACATCTGCCTGCAGGGACAGCCTCAGGGGGTTTCTCCTCCAAATCTCCCTGTAGGTGCAGCTATGGTGACCTAGGCACTAGTGGGGGGGATGTGTATCCCTTCCCTTTGCTGATCCTGCCACAGCTGTTTCCACAGGATCATATTGTGTAGCATGGCATATACTGTGAACATCTGTGCACATATAACTGGAAAGTACTGCAAGGCTCCACCAGCTATATCAAGACTCCTGAACCATGACTTCAATAGCCCAAACACGTGCTCTGTGCTGTTCATGGTTTGTGTATGCGCCTCATTATGGCTTTTTTCGGTGGGTGTATATGCATTTCTGATGGGTGTCATAATTCACAGTCCCATTGTGTAGCCAGCATCCCAAAGTAAATGGCCGTGTGGGATGTCCCCAGCAAACATCTGTTACAGCTGTGATGAGTGCCAGTTATGGGAGTCATGATAATTGCCAGGGCTGCCAGCACACACATTTATGATAATGCCCTGGACATTGCATACAACCTGTCAGTTGATGGAGTGATACCCCTTGCAGTTGGCATAGATTCTACCCTCTTCACCAGGTGGTGGCTTGATGTTTCAATGAGTGCAATCTATGGCACCCAGTACCTCAGGGTAGTGTGCTGCATGGTAGAATAGTTGCATACTGCTGGCTCTCTCCTCAGGGCTGTGGGGAAGATAAATGTGCTCACTGGCATGTGATAGCATGACACCCAGGAACTGGTGGGCTACCCTGGATGTAGATGTCTGTGAGACCCCCATCATGTCCCCAGTTGGTCTTTGGAAAGTACCTGTAGTTAGTATCCTAAGGGCTACGCATACCTTTGTTTCCATTGGGATGAGTTCCCCTCTGTTAGCTCTGGGTCTGAGTTGAGGGTGGCAGAGCTCACTGAGTTGTTGTAGTATGTTTCTTTCCACCCTGTAGCACTCTACATTTTCCAGCTCATGTAGCTCCTGGTAGGTTACCCTGGGCCTGAACACTCTTCTCCTTGTCAATCTAGGCCAATGGTCAGCAGCAGCAGCAGCTGCATTGTCCTCAGCATCTAGCACCTACATATGTAGCAGACCAGCACCAGCCCCTAGCATTCTGTAGGTTAAAATTCCCAAGTCTATACTCCCGTGGTACAGAGTATAGGTAAAACGATTGAATTGTGTATGCATACTTTATAGTTCTCTGCTGTAGGTGTACTGTGTGTGATTGGCTAGCTATGATGCATTCCACCTGCCAAGTACATCATTAAGGGGTTTAATGGCCCTGGTTTAAGTGTAACAGGGCTCATCAGCAATTAATACATCATTGGCTTTCTCGGGCAGTGTTTTTTTTTTGACAGCCTTCCTTGCTGAGCACTGCAGTGCACCACACAAACATGCACCACAGAGGTAAACAAGTTTTAGCAGTGAGCAAACATGCCTCCATGGAAGGCATGCTCAGCACGGCTGCATGTCTTGCAAACATGCTGAAACCTGCTTAAACGCACGCCCCTAAGGTAAACAAAGCATAGCATTCACCAGAAGCACACCCCTGCTGAGCAGAGCAGCGCACCGCGCAGATACTGCTGAGCTCCAACGAGCTTAAAGGTTTGCAGATACATCCCCTTTTGATGTCAGCTATCTCTTCTGTGGACACCAACACGGGTCTGTGCCACCACAGATTGGATCTGCGGACACAGATACCAATTTCTGCTATTCATTAACCCCAGCTTATTTGCATACAGATGTGTGCACAGTACCTGGAAACTACATGGTTCCAAACCCTGCCTCATTAGCAACCACAGCACTCCTACATTGTACATACCCCACACCGGGTCCTATAATGCATTACTGTTACATACTCACATATTTTGCTTTTTGCAATAATTTTTTTTCCATAACGGCATGTTTGTGCACTGCGGTGCATCATGCAAACATACCCATGTTATTAAACAAAAATAATTATTTTACCTTATTTTCCATAAGGTTTTGGACACACAATGCTTACTTTTGCACATATCTGTATCCTCTATAATGTTTCTGCCACTGTAATACCACTTTTACAGCCCCTGGTGTGATTTTTACTGATTTCCGTGTACATTACGGACTTCAACACAGGGTCTCCACGATTACCTATCTGCTTGCTGGATTGCTCTGTCTGCCTCATTTGCATGCATTTCACTTGCTTGTGAGGTGATTTGCTTGCCATGGACACTTCCGTGTTCACACATTCGTGCATGCCCCTTGGATCTCTTTATTGGATCGCACATCTACTTTTGTGTAAGCACTGTGCCACTATGCCTAAATGGAAAATAAGTCCATGTAGACTTTATTAAATCCCCCCTAATGTTTAAATAAATTCTAAATTATGTAGTTAATATTGATATAATATTATTGGGGGATTTTAATTGTAACTTAAGAATAAGAAAGAAAAAAATGGAGTGATGATATAATTGTGTATGGGATAAATGAAAAGTGGAAAGTTATACATAAGGGATAGCAATCACTGGACTTATAGAAGAAATTAAATAAAAAACTAAACTGATCATGTTTTAGTATCTGACAGTTTAAGAATTTTTCAAAAAGGAGTAAAAAGGATATGTTATTCAGATCATTAACCATATTTATAGAGGTGCATGAGAAAGAATGATACATAAGAATAGGTAAAAGTGTTAAGAGGCTTAATGAAAAAGAATTAGATAAAGGATATAAGAAAGATATAAACTATGGAAAGATCATATAGGTATGAGAATATTTAATGAAAATTGACACGTTTGTGGAAAAGCTGTAAGGAAAACAAGTGTTTTTTTTTTTTTTTTTTGAGTGTCAAGATTGGAAGAGAAGGATAGAAAAATTGAAATATAGGTAGTTGTCAAGAAGTGTTTAGAGAAATATAAAGGGATAAGATAGTTTTTATGAGAAAGACAAAAATATATGATATAAACCAGGAGAAGATTAGGAGACTTTTATATAAACAAAGATTTTTGCAGGGAAGAAAACATGTGACACTGTACTTGACTAAATTAGTAAAATAAAATAAAAGAATAATAAGGGACCTAAAGAATAATGAAGGGGAAAAAATGACTACACAAGACAGAATACTTGAGGTGATCAGTAAGTATATAGAGCATACGTTTGTAAAGGAAGAGAGAAAAGTGAGATAAAAATGGACAGTTAAAAGACTAAGTAAGGAAGATAATGAGAACTTGAAGTGAAATATAAATGTGGAAGAGTTAAATGGAATATTAAAATATCTTAATTTGGAAAATGCTACAGGAATGGGTGATATTGAGTATCATATGTACATTAACATGGAAGAGTAGCAACAAGTCTATTTTGTGGAGGTGCTAAATGAATGGCTAAAGATAGGTGTGGCAGATAAAGATATATGTATAGAGATTATGAAATTTATATGGAAAAAGGGGGAGTTGATATAAGAAATTGGAGAGAAATAGTATTGAATAATACAGATTATAAGATAATTATGAGAATAGTTGTAATAACTAAAAGATTAACAAAGTAGATAAACTGATTGATCATACAATTCTTGGTAGAAAGGGGAAATTAAGTCAGGATTTTTTATGGATAATAAAAGTAGTAGTATATATTACAAAAAAAAGCTGGAAACCAATGTAATGGTAGGAGATTTGAAAACGGCATTTGATAAAATACAATATGTAAGTTTATGGGATATGTTAAGATCTTACAGTGTCAGTGAAATGATAATAAAAGTAATTAAGTTAGTTTATGAGAAAAATAATGTAAGAATAATTCTAAATTGATGGTTAACTGAGAAAATCAAAAATAGGATGTGAAATAAGAGGGATGCCCTGCAAGTAATATTTTCTTTTCTTTTGTTATGAATGTGATTGTCATTAAAACTACTAAATTTTTAATTATGGCAGGTTATAAGGTAATAGAGGAAACACGAATCCCAGTAATATATGCATATGCAGATGATATAGTTTTAACTATTGAGAATAAAGAATGGATAGAAGAGGCAATCAGAATGCGAATTAAATACTTAAAGGTACTTGGTTTGTGCATAAATAAGGACAAAAGTAAAGGCTTTGGATTCATGGGAAATACAAAAGACAAATAGTTTAACATCGTGGTTGTAGATATACATTTGAATCAAGTAAGCATAAGAAAAAACAGAGGGAGAGAATTTTTTCAGGAATTAAGAGATATATGTACATTCTGGAAGTCATATACATTGTCATATAAAAAAGTTTTATTTAATAAATTCTATTCTGTTAGGCAAGTTAGCCTACTTTGCAAGTATTTACATGATTCTGTCTATGAAAAAGAGATTGTCCCCAGGATTCAATAAACTCCGTGTAGGAATAGTGTTATTCTTACTTGGAGTGAATGGTATGTGCATCCGCATAGCCTTAACAGCAGCGTGCCTTACATATTAATGAAGGCATGCTACTGAGAATGGCTCTGTGGACATGAACACTGAAGGAGTGCAGGGGGTGTGTTTCTGTAGTGCTCGTAGATTCAACACACCCTCTGCACTCTGAAAGTGCCGTATGGCACTTTCTAAATGCTTTCAGTGTCCACAGACACTGAAAGCAGGAATTGAAATGGGAAGCAATGCGGGGTGTGTGTGAAAGGTACTGTCACACACTCCCTGCATTGTCAAAGTGCTGTACAGCACTTTCTAAATGCTTTCACTGTCCGCGGACACTGAAAGCAAGAATCTAAATGTGAAGCAATGCAGGAGGTGTGTGACAGTTACTGGCACTTTGACCATACGTCTCAACCTCTTAGAGCAAAAAATCTGGACAAAGCCTAAAATTATGGGGGGCATACCTCTCAACCTCTTAGGGCAAAAAATCTGGACAAAGCTTAAAATTATGGGGGGCATACCTTTCTACCTCTTAGGGTAAAAAATCTGGACAAAGCCTAAAATGATGGCGGGCATACCTCTCAATCTCTTAGAGCAAAAATTCTGGACAAAGAGTAAAGTGATGGGGAGACAAATAGGGACAGATGTTAAATACTGCCATTACAAACTTAGAAAGTTGATAGAGGAACAGGGTTTTTGTTAGCGCAGCATGTTCTGAATGATTAGAAGTCTGAAACTCAAATGTATGCAATTATATAGTGACTTCAGTCCTGATATTGCCAGTACAGACTTGGAGAGTTGATAGAATGACAGGTAGTGCATTACCAAATATGAATTACAGTTAGTATTAATACATGTAAATAGTGCTTGTATTGATTTTTTTTCCATTCTAAGTTAAGTTTAACCGCAGCTGAGCGGGTTTGCGGGTTGCAACCCTCTGCTCAGCATTGATTAAACTTCTCATAGGAGCTAAATACAAATGTATAGCTAAAATCCTCAACAGCGAGATAGCGTAGTGGTTAGATTCCCGGGTTTGCATGCAGCAGTTCACGATTCGTGTACCAAGACAGGCCATTTATTTTTACATGGAAAAGCATTGTTAAAATTAGTTTATTTTAAATTATGCAGTAATTGATATTTGTTAACCAGGGAAGTGTAGCTGGTTGAAAATGGAAATGTCAGTGTATATAACGTGAAATCACCCATGTATACACATGTGTCACACCCCAAGGTAATGTAATGAAAGCACATAGGGGGATGTCATGTAAAGTAAATCATATACACTGAATAATATGACAGTAATGATTAATTAATTTACATTCATGATATTTTTCTTAAATGAAAACTGAGCAATACTTAGCAGTGCTCAGCCGGTTTCAGCATTTCTTAGATATTAATTCTATGCAGCAGTCAGCCCAGATAAGTGGATTTGTGCACTGCATACCACTGCTCAGCATTTTCCCCTTTAAGCACTGCTCAACTCAGCTTAGTGGATTTGCGCACTGCTAAGCTGTGCTCAACATTTTCAAAATGGTCCAGTGACAGCAAAGGGCGGGAATACGGCCTTATTTAAACTGCACAGGTGGGAATACAGCCAGAAGCTGTTGTAGTTTGATCTGTGCAGGAACCATGTCTGGCGTTGGAGAGGGAATGAGATTTTGGGCCCAGCACTGGGGCATTCTAGAGTCCAGGGTCATGACTGGACTCCTCGTTGAACACCATGATAACAGCCTGCTGCAATACCAGAGCTCACAGTACAAAGCAGAGGCCTGGGACCGTCTGGCATGTGATCTCACAGTGCTACTGGAATCTCCCAAACTGGTAAGCAGGTACGGCATCATTATGCTGACCTAAAGTGTAGGAAGGGGGCACTCTTGGCCCAGTGGATCCAAGATGCTCAGGCATTGAATGCTCCAGTAGTTTGTAAGTAACCCATCCATAGCTGTACCAACCTCTAGCCTGAGTATGTGATAGGTATGCATAATGTTTGTTTTTTCCCTCTACAGCTGCAGTGGAGAGGGCTATTAATGTGGAGGCTCATGCTGACAGACTGTCAAGGTTGCGCCAACAGGCTGGTGAGTACAGCTCTGTCTTGCAGTATATAGTGCAATAAATAGGGAGTATATTGTTTACTGCCAGTAGGTATAGTGTGTTATGTGTCTTCTGAATAAATAAAGTTTGCCAGAGTAATATTGATCTACAGGATATGCAGTGGTAAAGCACTGTGTCATATTACTGAAATAAAGCCTTATACTGCAAACTGTTGTGTTTACTCTGGTATGTTGTAGAAATAGAATGTGTACAGGTTCTTCACAGCAAATATGACTTTGACAGCATGAATTAACTGAGGTTGTTCTGACAACCAGCTATTATGTGAAACAGTAGATTGTGGAGCTGTAAAACAAGATATGAATGAAGTATGTTATGCACTAAGATCTGTACCCTGAATAGTAATGTGTCATGCATGAATCTCAGGATTACAAGGTCAGACTTTCTAACCCACAGAGTATTAGGCACAAAACAGTCGAACAAGAGACAGCAGTAGCTCAGTGTGATGAGAAATATCCTTGTTCATTTTAGCACACCCAGACAGTGTTTGAATCCAGGGAGTGGTACTGAGATGTGTGCATATATACACACAAGAAGTCTTGAATATTTGTAGAAACAGACAGTGTTAACAGATATTTTCTCCACAGGTCTTACAGGTAAAGAAATGTTTGTAGTAGCTGTATAAAGGGTATACTAATACACCATGTACAACTGTTCCACTGTCCAACCCCATGCCCGCAGATGACAGCAGGATAGGTACATATACCATGCACTCTTCCCAATACACGTCTCTCAAGTGTCACACTGTCACGGCTAGTGGTCACTGCTGCCAATAACTTTGGACACATATAGGAATCCAGGTGAAGTATGCCAGTAGTAGACTCACACAACATCAGTGCAAGGTGCCACTTCTTTATCAGATATGTAACCCTGACATGTACAAGCCCTCTCTAGTAATGTACCCATAGTTGTCACAGTCTCCCTCATATCATTACAGGCTGACAGTTAACAGGTATGTATGTGCTACAGAAGCTATGGACCATGGGTTGATGTAAAGTGAGGGCAGACCTGTAGAATATTTAGCAGTACTGTTGTGAAAAATAGAAGCCTATACAGTTGTTAGTGGACTTTTTTCTCTTCCCGTCAACCCTCATCTTCATCAATAATTATTACTCATATACTACGGGTATGGTTTTCTCAAAACCTATTGTTGGGACTTGTGACTATTATTGTTCATATATTTAATTGGTTGCATATTAACATACCTTGTTCAAATACCATTGTTGGTGGCTTGTTGCTGTCAGTGTAACTGGCATGCTGTTACAATGCTTACTGTTGTTCCATTTATGCATGTGTTCTGTTTGCTATGCAATTGTTTCAAATCTGTTGTTTTGGGTTAATTGGAACACCCACGCAAGCTGTTATAATTAATTATGAAATGTTTTATTCATGACTAACCAATATATGTTGGAAAACCTCAACACGAGCACGTTTGGGAAGGCAGATCCCAGCGGATCTGCCTGTTCTGCCTCATCTGGCTGTGGCACCGAGCCCCAACACATTTGGGACCCAACCTGGAACTTCCTCCTCTGCTGGTCCTGCACCACCTTCAGGTGGAACCATCTCAGGGTACTGGACCTGTCCCCCCCCCCAGGCAAGGATGTGGAGAAGAGCCCATCACCCACTGTAAGTTCCAGGGTGTGGTGCGCAGCATCATCCACTCCAAGTTGGATGGACAGCTGAGCCAGATGGAGGGCCTCCTGGTGCACTGGAGGGCCAGGTTGCCTCTGTTGTCCAGCCCCCCAGCGCAGCCACCTTCGGGGCCATGAAGTTGCAGTGGTGACTGCCCATGGGTGGGGACCTCAGTCCCACTGTATCCATTTGGAGACTCATGAGCCTCTGATTCCCAACCAACCTCTCCATCCAAGATGTTTACCCTCTCATATGTCATGTACTGCCCCTGTCTGCTGTCTTATGTTTCTTGTCTGTCTGTGATTGCAACCAATCCTACCCAACCTAAGTCCCCAAACATACCTACAGCCCTTCCCCAACATCCTACTTTCACCTTAATAAAAATAAATGGGGGCATCTGTCTCATAAAAAATCATTGACCCATACATAGCTCTGCATTTTGCCCCCATGTCCACTGATGTAAATAAATCTACACTGAAATTGCTCTACAAATGTATGTTGCCAACACCCCCTCCCTGTTGGGTGTGGGGCTGTAAATTCCATATTTTCCACATCATTCACAGCTGTTGCTGCAGAAGAAATGTAGAGATATGTTCCTGTCCTACACCGGTCCTGCACATCCCGAGCTGCTTTTCCTAATGTTTTACCCCCTTCTTCTCTCCATTTCACCACTTTCCTAGCACCCTTTTTCCTTTTCTTTGTTTAAACTTAGCACGGGTTTAAGTGGGAATAAGCACCGCTAAGCAAAGCTAAGGGAACTTAGTCTCTTAGCATCACTTAGCTTTGCGCAAACCCCTTGCAACTGCTTAAAAGGGCTTTAATCACTCTGTCTCAATCAGCCCTTGTTCTGCCCAGCAATAAAATAATCAGCCCTGCCAAGTCTCGAACCCAGGACCCTGTGCACTACAATCTCAGCAACATACCACTCAGCATCGGAGCTGTGGGGATTTGTAATGCTTTTACAAATATATACATTAGGGTCATTTAACATTAGTGAAAAAAAGTCATCACTAGCAGGTTTTGAACCCAGGACCCTGTGCACTACAGTCACAGCAACGTATCACTACACCATCTGAGCTGTGGGAATTTGTAATTCTTTTATAAACATATCATGCATTACAGTCATTTAACATAAGGAAACAAATACACATCTCTGGCAACACTTAAACCCAGGACCCTGTGTACTCCAGTGACAGCAGCTACAACTTCTCCACATGAGCTCTAAAAATTAGTAATGCTTCAGTAAATATATTATGCAGGATAGTCATCCATCATTAGGGAAACACCTGTGGAATTAGTAGTGTTTTGTGTGTGTGTGTGTGTGTGTATATATATATATATATATATATATATATATATATATATATATATATATATATGTGTGTGTGTGTGTGTGTGTGTATATATATATATATATATATATATATATATATATATATATATATATATATATGCACACACATACACACACACACACACACACACACACACACACACACGCACACATATATATATATATATATATATATATATATATATAATATATCTGCACTCAACCTCTTCCTCTTAGTGTAAGACATCTGCACAAAGCCTGACAAAGTGGGGGGATAAAGGCCAAACAATAGGGACATATTTGAAATATGGATGTTATAAGCCTAGAAGGTTGCTAGAGTAACACGGCTTGCTTTAACATATATTTTCTTATAGATTCCAGGTCTGCAACACAAATCATTGTCATCATTTAGTGTTGTCAGTGCTCACATCATCCCAGTGATTTGCCAGAAATCCCCAACATTTATGGGAACAGTCCAAAAAATATGAACCACACATCTTGACAGTCTATTGAAATCTGGATAGTGGGGAGTATGACTGCAGTCATGTAACAGATGGGAAAAAGCACTGAAGGCTACCAGCCATTTCACCCAGCACCTTCTGAACTACAGTCAGACCAACACAACACTACCCCAAATCAGCTCTGGGGAATTACTCATACATTTGCAAATATATCATGCACTACAGGGATGTAACTGTAGGGAGAACAGACATTGGTAAGAAATTGTCTATCCACAACCATTTGTACCACAGTCACAGCAACATACCAGTATGCCAGCTGAGCTCTAGGGTATAATGACTGTTTGAAAAAACATGCCCTGATTGCCAGTCATGCACTACTCCTACATATACTACCCCACATCACAGTGGAATCCTGAGGTGTCATGGGACATTTCTCAGTCTGTCCCTACAACCATATACAACCAGTAGACCACCAGCAACTGTAGCAGCATGCACAGTCATATAGAAAAGGATCTGTGACACATCTTCCCCTCTCCCTGCTCAGCCCAACAAACATTTACACACTACACTGCTACACTGCTACACAGTCTTGGCAGTCTGTTAATGCCCAGATATACATAACTTTCAACTGTACAGATTTCCACACAATGTCCAGGGTGTGGGACCATATTTTTGGCCACTGCCTCATAACATTTCTGGGATTCTGTTAAATCATTGGGATGATATCAGGAGTGAAGTTACTAAATAATGATAGACCATATATCTGAACCTCTTACTGCAAGACATGTGGACAAAGCCTGACATACTTGGGGGACAGAGGGCCAAAAATAGGGGCATATCTTAAATAATGGTGTTATAAACTGAAAATGTTGCTGGTGTTACAGGGTTTGTTGTAACATAACTTCTGAAGGGTATGAAGTCTGAAACACAAATGGATGTCATCATTTTGTGACTTCAATCCTCACATTATCCTACTGATTTGTCAAAAACAGAAACTGTCTGAGGAACAGACCAAGCATAAGAGGCAAACCTCTGGACATTCTGGGGAAATCTGGACAGTTGAGATGTATGCCATATACATATCACTGTCAGACTTCAAATCACGCTGGAAATGTATGTGCTGACAAACCCTGTTAATCTAGCAATCTTCTGACTGTATAACAGCACTACTTACAACCTGTCCCTAATTCTGGAACTTTGTCCCCCATTTTGTTGGGCTTTCTGTAGATTTCTTGTTCTAAGAGGTATTTCCACCTATCTTCTGTGTAGCTGTAGCTCCCACACCTCCATAATATCCTCCTCACAGGCAAGGAAAAGGGGCAAGGCCCACATGAAGGACTTAATTATAGCACTGTGTTGCTATGGCATTGGCTAATGGAAAGACAACACAGCTGTTATGGATACAGTAAGCAAGTGGGAGACAACAATTCGTGCGCAGACCATCACCTGCTCGTGAGCAATACCTACAAAAGAAAGCTGCTGCCTATGCAAAACAGATCTGAACCTTTCTACACAAAGACAGACTGCGACTACAGAAACCTAAGCATTTGCATTATTCTGAGAAAACTCTTCACAGGTATGTCAGTCAATTAAGCATGTAATGGAATCCAGAAGGGGGGGATGCAATAATGTGAAATAGGAAGTTAAACAGTAGGTCTCAACAAGACTTGCTGGACTGACATTGCTGTCTAGCACCTATGGCCATTCCTGCTTGCTCTGTCTGCATTGACATAAATCACAGCTCTGGCCCCTGAGTCACCCCAGCAAAGGTCAGCTCACATACGACTACTACTTGAGTGTCTGTTGTCCAGTACTGACTGAGACACTGCCAGGCCAGCTACCTGGAATGTTGTAAATATTTATATGTCACCTGTCAATGCTACTGTGATACATATGCTTGTCTTACAAATGTAAGAGACCTATATAGGCTATGTGTATAGTAAACAATTGGCACAGAAGTGTGTGTTGAACTGTATGTTATATACTGAGCTCATACCTTTTAACTGTCCAGAGTTTTGAAGATTGACCACATGTTTGCTTCATATTTGTAGTCAATGCCTGATACAGTTGTGTTTCCTCTGGCAAATCACTGGCAAATCAGTAAAGACTGAAGTCATAACATAATAGCATACATTGGAATATCAGCTGTCATATCCTTCAAAGTATTCCTGTGAATGCAAAACCTACTTTGCTAGCAACTAAGTGTGTTATGGCTAGGTTTATAAAGTGTCACTATTTTCTGGCATTTGCCCCCCATTGATGTGTGCCTTTGTCCAGATGTCTTGCTCTAACAGGTTGAGAGGTATGACTGAGCTGCAAGAGTGTAAACACAGTTTGCCATACTGACAAAGAACAGAAATGTGTATCAAGTATTACCTGTGCACATGTATGTATTAATAGTAGAATCTGGAAGCCTCAAACATACAGACATGAGTTGCAAAACGTCAAGTAAATAGGCTGTACATGTTTTACAAATGTGTTATCCTAGTCCCAGTGCATCAAACAGACATAAATGTCTACAGCTACAGGTTGTTGTATTGCCTTCAAGCATAACTAATTACTAGGTTGATTATAATTACTAAGTTGAAATTGGAAAAGTGTTTAACTGTGTTATGACTTCCAGTGCTGCACACACATCAGGCAGATGTGTACACCTGATGCAGAGAAGTATGTTATTTGCTGTTAGCCTGTGAAATGAAGGCAGGTAAGAAGCACCGATGTAATATGAGATAACGCAGCACTAATGTGGATTATTACTTTCAGACCTGTCACACAAAAACAGCTTTGCAAGTTTTATATGAACTAGGCAAATGTGACATCATTTACATATATATATCTATATGGTTTACCATAAAAAAATTGAAAGTCAAAATAAAAGCAGTACTCATAACCGAAATATAAAACCGAAATGTGCAATGGCCAATGACATGTTAAAAAATGTATGTAAATGTAGAAAATGCCGAATTTGACATTTTTCAGCAATAGTCAGAAATGCTATCCATTTGGTGATATCCAAAGTGAAGCATACATCGGTGCCATCCAGACAAAACAAGTATAGCTATGTATGAAAAATATGACACATTATACGTTGTATAAACATAATTTTAAATCAAATGTGTAGTAAATCAGAATAATCCACGTCCCAGTAAGTGGTGATGTAACATAACTCACACATACATAACGTACCATACTATCATCACATGATATGTGAATGCGTACACCAAGATTATCAGTAAAGTATTCCCAGCCAAAGTGTTAAAATGAGCAGTGATGTGCTGTTAGCTGTACAAACCCCAGAGGTGTAAATTCATCACGTTTAGCTAATAAACATTGTATCATATGTTCTTTATCTGCTAGTCTACATTTCTTAGGTGAGGAATGAACACAGCATAACATTTTTTGCTTAAGGTCTTCCAAATGATTCTGTTCTAGGCAGGTAGCATGTAACACATCAGTGATAAACAAGTCATTCTTCCCTACTAAATTCCTTATCCTGCGATGCCAGCTTTCCACTGCATTCTGGCTCCTTGGATAGCCCATAGTACAAGTATCTGACTCATTCCAGAATGACACTTCAAACAGAGGTGGTTGTCTCTCTGAGGTACTACCACGCATGCCATACAATCTAGGATGACCTAAAATGTAATTATTCCTGAAGAAAGCACATAAAGCTGTACCTCTGTCACCCAAAGCCTCCTCAATTGAAGTTAATGTCTCCAATACATGTTCAGTATGTATGAATGCTAAAGCAGGAATCTGTAGTCAGATTAAGCTTCTGTATTTGCCCCCACAGAATCTGGCACAGGTGAAACCAGCAACCTTTAGCTATACTATTAGGAAGGTGCTTCACTATGCTATTCACAGCCCCTTTTTCAAAATCATTTAATATCATTTTGGGACAGAATTGTTGTTGGAATTCTTCACAAATAGACAGCAATGTTGACCAAAACTGGTCATAACACTCTTCATATTTCAAAGGGAGTATCCTATACACATTGGGCACAACTTTATTGTGTCCACTACCTTCCAAACTGCAATGCACAGAGTACACCTGCTTACATTCTTGAGTAATAATAGGGAAGGTCCCATCCACCAATATGAATTCTGAATTACATAGTGCATTCAGATTAGTTTATTTTGTCATGATAACATCATTGTTATGACTCCTTAAGGCTCTGTGTTTAATAATAAACTGTCCCTGCTTTAAAGGCACTATTTCTGGGGTGAGATCCTTCAAATTAACCAAATTAACTTTAGGAAGTGTACTGTTCCTACACCTCAGCCTACGTACACATTGTTTCAGTGCGTCAGTATTGTTCATAGTAGTTACATCAGTCGATGTGCTTGCTAGAACCTCAGAGACAATTCTACATGAGTCCTCTAATGTCTATTCAGCTCTCATAGGTTCAGAGGTTGGTACTAGGCTATCAGCCCTAGGGCCTCTATAAGCCTAGCCATAACAATTCCCTTGCTATTTCTTCCCACACTATTTACTTCCCTGGACCCCTGTCTAGCAGGGCAACTGACATGATCCCCGGGGTGAATTTCCTTTCTCCTATCCAATCATCAAGGTTCCTTTTGAAGAGGGCCAGAGAGGCACTCTGCTTGACATGTATGGGCAATCTATTCCAGAGTCTGGGGAGTGTCTGGGTCAGGAACCTATCCCTCCAGCATGTTTTGTTTATTGTGATAACAAGGTTTAGATCCCTGGAGCTCTGAGTGATTGGGATTTCTTTAAGTGTAGCATGTCCAACAGCTCTGGGTTTGACATGGCCTTGTATGTTAAGCAGAGATCGCCTCTGAGTAGACGATATACGACAGAGTAAAGCTGGAGTTTTTAAGGCGGTCAGCATAGGGCATCTGCTTTAGGCCTGTGATTCTTTTAGTGAGGTATTTCTGCGGCCTTTCCAGTTGTTGCAGATGTCTTGAGAGGTACATACCAAATGGGGCGTTGTATTCTATAATGGGTCTAATGAGGGATGAGTACAGTGGGACAATGACTTCCTTTTTTCTGGATGAAAAGCCCTTAGTGATGAGGTGTGCCACATAGAAGGATTTCTTGACTGTTGTGGCGATGTGGTTATCGAAGCTGAGACCACCGTCCACCTGTGTCCCTAAGTCTCTTATCACACTTTCGGTGTTTAGTGTACTGCCACCTATATGGTAATTCACAGATACATGTTTTTTTCCCAAAGGGGATAACTATACATTTCTTGGCACTGAGCTTGAGTCCATGGCTCTGGCACCAAGCATCTGTTTCTGTAAGGTCCTTTTGTAGAGTATCCACATCATTTTGGGATTCAATAATGGCTCCCAGTTTGCAGTCATCTGCAAACTTTGTTAGCCAGAGTCCCTTAGCGTTGGCCTGTACATCAGAGAAGTAGATGCCAAACAAGAGTGGTCCCAAGACTGAACCCTGAGGTACTCCACTTGTCACTTGTCTGGAGCTGGATTTGGAGTCGGCTACTTTTACAGTGTGGGTTCTTTCAGTAAGCCAGTTAGCAACCCATTGGGTGATGTAGGGATTAATGCCCAGTTTAGTAAGTTTATCTATGATTCCAGAGTGGGGGATGGTGTCAAAGGCCTTGGCAAGGTCTAGATAGGCTGTGTGGACCACCTTACCCTTGTCCATGGCTCTGGAGACTGATTCAAAGAAGTCAATCAGGTTCAGGAGACGTGATCGGCCCTTCACAAACCCAAACTGGGTGGGGTCCAGTATTTGAAGGTTGCCAATGTCTTTGTTTATAAGTTCCATGATAATACGCTCCATGGCCTTGCAGATAAGACTTGTCAGACTGATGGGACGGTAGTTTCCGGGATCCATTTAATTTTCTCACGGACCTTCGTTTGTTCTACTTTCACAACATCAGGCGCATGAAAATTTGCAATACTTTTAATTAAGTTATCACTATTATCCACTTTCTCAGTTATACAGTGACCCTTATATTTCTGCTTAGATTTCAGTGTACAACACCGATAATTCCTCACTAACGTTTTTTTTCCCCAGATAATACTGGTAGCCATCTATGCACAGTATCGACCCTCCCTTTTGCGACATTACAGTGCAATAACTATTGCCAAGTACTCCTGGATAAATTGATGCATGTTGATCAGCCATCCTATTACAGCACACCTATAATTAAATCACATTTTAAACATTGGAAACTTATATATGCTGTACATGAGGATAATGACAACCTTCCTGTACTCTAAACATGGGCTTGTACTACAACATGCATAAAGTATCTATACATAACATACATTTCAATGGCATCAGAATGTAATGTAAGCAGATCAGAGACACCACGTACACAACATCAACCCCATCTGACACATCTATTCCACTTATCAAACCGCAAGATAAGTATATCACCTATATATGCAGAAATTGTCTGTAGTACTTTACATATTCAGTCATATTTACACAACAGTACATAGTAAACATTGTCACTTTCACAACACTGTTACCACTTATAGCACTATTACCACATTTAGCACCTTATATGGTCACAGTCCACAACATATACCCATTTCGTATGCATCAATGTATTTCAACAATATCCATAAATACACCTCAGTAACAGTAGGTTCACCAATGGTAATGCATCACAGTTAATGTCTACGGTGACATTTGTACAATACATTTAAATTCCTGTTTTACATCTATTATCACCAGCAGCAGATTATAATATACCTACACTTACTAGCTATTCTTTAATATCAAAATGCTGCTTCCGAACGTTGTCTTGCACAAACTTCATACTGATATACTACAACGCTGTGTTGACATCTAGTAATATTCCATCCACGCAGTACACATATGTTCCACACATCCTATATGCGAATACGTGTTAGCGTCATTCAAAACCGCAAATTTACTGTGATATCATCTTAAACAGCGGATTACTTTGTTTGGCATTCATATGTGCGACAGCAAGTAGTATACAACATTATGAACTTTGATATTATAACCTGTCGACAGTCATGGTATTCGGACATGTGTCTGCAGAACATTTAATAGGCATGTAAGTGAACATCGACATTATAATAGTAATTATATATATGGCAATACGGTATAGCTGTCTGATATTTGTGTGGTCTGCATTGCTCTGAGTATCAGTCATCTCTGCATGTAATTTTGATTTGAAGCTCAGTATATAAGCTTTGATGACATGTATTTTGTATGTTATTGTAGTATTACATTTGTTTAATTATATGTATTCTGTTCTGTTGTACTTTTAACAGTTCTTGGCTAGGGTCTGTTAACAAAGGTTACCAAAGAATTCTTTTGAAACATGTGAATAGCAGCAGTTAAGCAGCGTGCATAGCTGAGGCACAGCATTGCTGCCTTAATTACAAATATCTGTAGTTAGCTGAAGTTTTTCTGTGTTGTGCACTGCTCTTATCAGTCATCTCTTCATTTAATGTTGATTTGAAGCTTTTTAGTTAAGCTTTGGTCACATCTATGTTGTATCTTATTCCAGTATTGCATTTGTTTTGCTAGAAATTTTCTGTTCTGTTGGAGTTGTAAGGTTTCCCCCTATTGTGTTCAAATATTTGTTGGCATGTGACTTGGCTGCCACTACTATAAATCTCATTTTGAACATACCTCCCAGTTGTATCTCATCAGCTTATCCTACTCAGTTGACAGATGTCATTAGAGACAATAAATCTCCTCACAGCAGGTATAAGTAGCTTCAGAGCCACCGTCCCGTCAGTTGGAACTAGGAGTAATGTCCAAGCCTACACCAAAATACTATATTAGCACCTACATAGGTGTAGGGACTCAGCAATACTTGAGAGGACAAAATCATCTCCCCAAAGGTCGAATAAACTTCTGTGATGGACAGCAGCAATACACAAACTCCATAATAGGTGGAAATATTTGCAGTACATGGCCAAGAAGGAACAGGTGCCAAATTGGAAGCAATCTCATCTTTGAACAAGCAAATAAAGTCACAGGTGAATTACCCTAAGGCTAACTTTGAGTGCAAATTGGATACATCCACCAAGACCAATCACAAGGCCTTCCTCTCATATGTCTGCAATCTTAGAGGCAGCACCCAAATCTGCTCTGTAGTGATGGTCAGTAACACCATATTCACATAGGGAATAGATATAACCAACCTGCTGCAGACAGGTTAAGTGAAACCCTGACCCCCTGTCCCCCCATCAGTAAACAAGGACATGCACAGCACCTGCCCCCTCCCCTCATCATCAGGGAGCAGGTCTGTAATGCTCTTTGAAAGGCAACAAACTGAGGTCTCCATGGGGCCTGATACCATCCCTGGCTGCATCTTACATGAACTCAGGCATGAGCTCTCAGCTCCATTGCACACTGTAGTCAACCAAAGCCTGAGCAGCAGTATCATCCCATCTGCACAGAGGACAGCTACTGTCATCCCTCTACACAAAGGTGGAGCAATCCACTGACCCATCCAATCATATGCACATCAGCCTAACTAGCCTGATCTGCAAGGGCATGGAAGGCATTATCAAGGACCTTATAAACAGGGACATCAGCAACCTCAAAATGCTTGAGCCCACACAGTTTTGTCAAAGGGAGATCAGGCCTATTATACCTGGTCGACTTCTTTGAAGTGATCAACAAACACATGGGCGAGGGTAAGACTGTGCACACTGCTACCTTCACTTTGCCAAAGCATCTGACAATAATCCCCAGTCAGCCATGATACGTAAGCCTACACAGCTAGGCATCAACCTGTATGTTACCAGATGGGTAGCTAACTGGCTCAATGATAGTACCCACCCAGTCAAAGTAGCGGAAGCCACCACTAGTAGTAGATCCTTAATGAGCAGTGTACCCCTAGGATCGGTCTGGGGGACTAGTAGTTGAAATGTACATTTCTGAGGTTCAGGACACAAAACAGTGGCCTTTTGCTGATCAGGTTTAGAGATGACTGCAAGCTGGCCACTGTCTTACATTCCCCTACTGATGTGGGCATCCTCCAAGACACCCTTACCCAAATTAATGACTGGTGCCAGAAGCATTGCCTCAAACTGAATGGCGGAAAATGCATAATTTTCCCCTGTTGTAGTAGATGTCATCCACACTAATTATGACAGTAATAACAATGTACTGAGCATGCAGTCAGGTTTGAGGCGACTTGTGCAACAAGGTTGATAGCAACCTGACAGTTTCCCACCACTTTGGCACCATTGTATGGAAGGCTGTCTGCATGGCCCACCTCACAAATAAGGGTATGTCATCCAGGAAACAGGACCCTTATCAGACCCATTACCTAGTACAGAGGCTTCTTTGGCATGTACCTTGCCAAGCAAATGCAGCAGATGAGGATACCACAGAGGTTCCTGACCAGGAAAATTCAGGGTCTGCAACACCTATCCTATACAGGTAGGTGAAAGCTCTTTCCCTGTACTCAGTCTCATACAGACTGATCATAGGCGACCTCTGTCTGGTATACAAGGCCATTTCCAAACCAGCCTTGATGGCATTTCTGCATATCCGTAAGACAAACCCCATTCATGCAACCTGCATGCAAGGCCCTCACCTGGTCTGTGCCATGAATAGTACTTGTTGACATAGTAGGTTTAAGTATTAAGAGGCTGTTCCCACTCAGTACACTTCCCATTGCCCTACTTCACAAGATCTGCCAATGTCATTCACTTTAGAGGTACCATTGGACACCTGTCAGCCCTATAAGCTCTGTAGCGAGTGTGATAACTGTGTAACACTGTAGTACAAATAACTAGATGGATAGGGGTTCAAATTTCAGTCCTGGCAAATGTGTGTATGTGTTTGTTTGCTTGCTTGTAGGTGAAACAGTTTTAGACCATTCCTACCCAGTACACTTCCCAGTGCTCTACTTTAGCAGCCCTACTGATGTTATGGTGGTGCTGCGGTAGCGTTGTCACCTCACAGTTAGACGTTGCCCGTTTGATTCTCAGTTAGAGCATCTTCTGTGTGGTGACATGCATGAATGGGCATTCCTTCATTGAAGGTTGTGCGTTAGGCCCGGCAAGCCAGCTCATAAAGATCTACTGCCAATCATTAGCGGACCGGAGTAGCGCTGTGGTGACCCCTAACCGGGAAAAGCTGAAATACCTTACTTTACTGATGTCATTCCCCTTAGAAGTACCTTTGGACAGCCCCAGCCCTATAAGCTCCATGGCATGTGCAATAACTGTGTAAGAGTTTAGTACAAATAACTAGATAGGCAGGGGGTCTATTCTCACTTCCGGCAAATATGTGTATGTGTGTGTGTGTGTGTGTGTGTGTGTGTGTGTGTGTGTGTGTGTGTGTGTGTGTGTGTGTGTGTGTAGAAGTGTTTGTAACTGTGTATGTTTGTAGGATGAAGTATTTTGAGGACTTCCCCACCCGCAACTCTTTCCAATGCCCTACTTTAGCAGTCCTGATGTCCTTCACCTTAGAAATATCTTTGGACACTTGTCAGTCCTATAAGCTTTGTAGTGCGTACTATAACTGAGTAACACTATAGTACAAATAACTAGATAGGCAGGGGTTCTATTCTCAGTTCTGGCAAATGTGTGTACAAGTGTTTGTAAGTGTGTATGTTTGTAGGATGAAGTATTTTGAGGACTTCCCCACCCTCAACTCTTTCCAGTGTCCTACATTAGCAGCCCTGCTGATGTCATTCACCTTAGATGTATCTTTGGACACTTGTCAGCCCTATAAGCTCTGTAGTGTGTGCGATAACTGTGTAACACTTTAGTACAAATAACTAGATAGGTAGGGGTTCTAATCCCTGTCCTGCCAAATTTGTGTGTGAGTGTGAGATACGACCATTGCATGCACCACAGTGTGTATTTCTTTGTAGGTGAAACAGTTTTAGGCCATTCCCAACCACTACACTTCCTAGTGCCCTACTTTAGCAGTCCTGCCGATGTAATTCCCCTCAGAAGTGCCTTTGGAGATTTGGATAGCCCTCAGCCATATAAGCTCCGTGGCGCGTGCAATAATTTTCTAACAGTATAGTGCAAATAACTAGATAGGCAGGGGTTCTATTCTCAGTTCTGGCAAATGTGTGTGTGTGTGTATAAGTGTTTGTAAATGTATATGTTTGTAGGACGAAGTATTTTGAGAATTTTCCCACCCACAGCCCTTCCCAATGCTCAACTTTAGCAGTCCTGCCAATTTAATTGCCTTTAGAAGAACCTTTGGACAGCCCAGAGACATATGAGCTCTGTGGTGCATGTAACAACTAAGTAATAGTATCGTACAAATAACTAGATAGGTAGGGGTTCTACTCTATGTTTTGGCAAATGTGTGTGTGTATAAGTGTGTATGTTTGTAGGGTAATGTATGTTGATGCTCTTCCCACCCAGTACATTTCCCATTGTCATACTTTACAAGGGCTCTTGATGTAATTCACCTTAGATGTACCTTGGACACTGTTAAATCCTATAAGTTCCGTGGTGCGTGTGATAACTGTATAACCCTGTAGTACACATAACTAGATAGGTAGGGGTTCTAAACTCAATACTGGCAACTGTGATACTGTGCGTGTGTGTGTTTGCGTGAGAATCATATCCTCTGAGGGTGTGAGTTATACCATTTTGAGGCATGTGCCACTCAGTACACATCCCATTGCCCTACTTTACAAGGCTACTGATGTCATTCATCTTAGCTGTACCTGTATACACTTGTCAGCCCTCCAACTCTGTGGCTTGTGCAATAACTGCATAATACTATAGTACAAATAATTAGGTAGGGGTTCTAATCTCAATACTGACAGCTATAGTAATGTGTATGAAGCATATCCCCTGTGGCTGTTGTGTGTGTAAGCTATACCATTTTAAGTCCTGTTGACCCCCTACCCATGACATTACATTAAAGAGCCTGTTAATAACATCTGCCTCTCATGCACCATGTTACACTATACACCCCATACCAGTCATCTGTACACATGTGTATGGAATATCCGCATTTGCAACTTGTATGTGGTCTGTGTCCCCTAACAATAAGCATTCCTGTGATATCATTCCCAAATATTTCACAGTTACCATAGTGACACACATGCCAGCATCAGACATTGTACCTGACTGACACATCATGCTTATACAACGTTTGTCACTCTATCACTTGTGCAGGTTTGTAGGAGCAGTAGATGAGACCAGTCACTATTTCTGGTGGGTTATCCCACCATCCATGAAGGCATTCACAAGATTACTTGTTGTAAGAGGTTGTGTGTTATTTCCCAGGCTTATAATCTATGTGGAGCATGTCATTTGTATGTAGCACTATAGTACATACAAGTGGATACATAGGGTTACTAATATGTGTATTGCCAACTATGTATGTGTTTCTGTATGCAAAGCCCCTGTGGCTGTCTTTACTCTGTGTATGTGATGGCTGTACCATTTTGTGTGCCTCTTCCACCCCGTAAACTCCCTTATTGCCAAGGTACATAAATAGATGGGTAGGTCATCTACTCTAGAAAGTGTCACCTCCATGTGTGTTTCAATACATGTCCCTATGCATCAGTGTGTGTGTGTGTGTGTGTGTGTGTGTGTGTGTGTGTGTGTGTGTGTGTGTGTGTGTGTGTGTGTGTGAGAGAGATGCCTCTAACATGTTAAGGGCCTCTGAACCCACCTTTGCCAATCCTAACAGCCCTTGCAATTGTCACCCACTTGAATAGTAGTGGCAGACACTACAACACTACATTACCTCTGTGCTATTTATGCCATGTATGTAGCACTATCTTTCGTAAGACTGTGCAGGTAGGGGCTGTGCTCAGCCCTTCAACAGCTGTCCTGTGTACAGGACTATGACTGTGTGTGCACTACCAGCACAAGAGGTCAGACATGCATATGAGTTAGCCTAACCTGACAATCACAAGCATGTGTGTCTGCTAACACAGGCTGACCTGTGTCAGGAATACATACCCCAAACCTGTCATACACAGTACCAGGCATACCCTCATCAACTACATGAAGGTTGAGTGGATGGGACAGAAATGGCAGGGGCAACAGGTGCTAATAGGTGAATCTGTTGCAGTTAAAGTAATGGCTAAGCTTGTGAGAGACCTAGTGCCAGTACTCAAGTAACCTCCATTGCATGTGTGAGCCTGCAGTCCTACAGAACACTCAGGTGACATGTATGAAGGCTAGCTGGCTGTGTCAAGGGTATGTATGCAAGGTCACACTGTCTGCCACAATTGTCCCTCACACACTGTTTCATGTAAACACACCTTGTAAACATGTACATATACAGCTGTACCTTGGCTATGAAAAGGTCACTGTGTTTCCACTCTGCCTTACTCATCATTACTACTGTCAGCAGGCCCACAGCCTGCATACACACAGACACCTGGAACACAGAATGCAGTATGTGACACAACAGTCAGTCAGCAGTACTAACAGCAGTAGTGCATCATGGCTAACAAGGTGCATACACCTCAATGTGTACCCATAGCTATTGCCAGCAGACAGCATGTTACGCAGCATTACATTGCTACACTGTACTATATTCACCCTGTGCACTGTTATTTTTGCTTCACTGTATAGTTTTTCAGATCTCTGCTGAAGGTGTTGGTTTTCCCATACCCACCCTCCCTATTCCTGTGTTGTTGTTTAAATTTAGAGGCTTTTGCAGTTGCCCACCCCCACTAAAGATTTGATCTGGGACACTCCCCCCAGTCCCATCTCTTAACCTCATTCTACCTAATAGACTCCTTCTGCACTTGTTTTTAGTCATTTTTAATTTAATTGCATTTTTTAAACTGTTTGGTCTAACATTGCTACATACTCAAGTGTGCTAGCTTGCACTGCATTTGAATTGTTTTTACTTCTGTTTTAGCTACTTTTCTGTACGTATAAAAATATATATACCTTTCCTGTAACTAGTGTAGTCCAGATTCAGATTTGCTGTATCCAAGACTGTATGTAAGCTTCCGAGCCCCCCCCCGAACTTTCTGTGTTGGAGGGAAGCCTTCTAGCTTATCAGTGGGAGTGGTAAGCACTAGGTAACCTATCTACCACATAAGGAGTGGTTCTGGCCCAGAAATTGTAGTTATTAGCCGTTTGGGCAGTTTTTCCATCTCTCTCAACTTTCTGATTTAAAAGCCCGCATTTGCACTTGTTTCCCCCTTTCCTGCAACTAGTTTAGTCCAGATACAGATTCTTAGTTTTAGCACTTGAATTTGCTTATTCGTGATCAGTACTTGTTCAGAACTTGTAAGCACTAAATAACCTACTAATTACTACAGCACTCAACATTCCTCATTACCTAGAGGAAAACAGTTTTGGTACTTACTTTCCTCATTTGCTTAGAGAAAAACAGCTCTTGTACTCACTTTCCCCACTTATCTAGAGGAAAATAGTTTTTTATTCAGGCATGTCCAAGGGTCAGCTCCCAGTGTTCTCTCCTGTCTTTCTGATGAATCTGGGCATATTGGGGTGATGTAGAAATTGCCTCATGTACACAGACAACCCTCTCCTCCTACCACCCAACACTACAACCTGTGAGAGATGCACTTATCTAGCCAAATTGGAGGTAGAGCTCTCTTCAATCAAAACTGAACTTGACAGCGAAGAGGAGAAGGTAAACACTTGCACCACACCACACTCATCACATAGTCTCACTAAATCTACACCACCAAAATCCACACATAGAAACACAAAAACATTCATGGAGGCTCTCAGTAATAATCTGCTCAAGCAACAGAGATCTCCAAAGCAGAAATGCAAGCAACCTCCACCCCCAACACAACCCAAATGACACATAGACCGCAGACTCAGTGTGCCATTCAGCCACAGCCAGTAAGGCAAAACAACGTACCCAACACACTAGTCATAGGTGACTCTATAGTCAGGCACACTGATGTCCCATTCACCAGGCTAAACAAGGAGAAGGTTACTGTCAGCTGCCTGTCGAGTGCCAGGAATCGCCACATAACCCACGCACTCAGGTCACTCCACAAGAAGTACAAATATGACTCTGTCATTGTCCATGTTGGTGTGAACGACCTGAGACATACCTCCCTGGACTACATGAAAAGAGACATGGAAGAGCTCTCCAATCTTGTAGCCCGGGCAAGTATGACCCTAGCCCTGAGTAGCATTCTGCCATCACCCAGAATGATGCCGCAGTACAAGGACAAAATTATTGACTTCAGCAATTGTCTAAGCTTCTGGTGCCATTCTAAAGGGATCCAGTATCTGTCTGCCTGAGATGACATGGTTGACAGACCACAATGCTTTGCCAGAGATGACCTGCACCTGTCACCCCTGGGATTCTGGATACTGGCTAAGGTTCTTGCTGCCCCTATAGTGCCTTTTTTAGGCAAGGTTCAAATGACAAATTCACTGCCATAACAGGAACAGGCAAGCAAAAACTGAGGGTGATGCTACTCAATGCTAGAAGTCTAAATCTCAAAATGCACTCACTCGAGGCACTCCTTAAAATGGAGGACATTGATATCTGTCCAGTGACTGAGACCTTGTTCAAGGCTCCAGAGAGCATCCCTGCACAACCAGGCTATAACTCATACCACACTTTTCGGCCATGTAACCTGGACCGGAACACCAAGGGCAGAGGTGTGTCCATATTCATTAAGGATAGCCACACCTCCAGGCTAGGTGCTCAGCATAATGCAGCTGAGGTTATCCAAGTGCAACTAACTCTGGGCAAAACTGCAATCCAAATTGTAGCTTGCTACAGATCACCCACCATGCCCCATGATTCCCACTCCACTTTTCTTGATGTACTGGAAAATATTAGGGTTTAACCAAACACCCTAATAACGGGCGATTTTGACTACCCCACCATTAACTGGGAAAACTACTCATGTACCAACTCCTTCGCTCAACGCTTTCTGGAATTCATAAACTCCAATGCCCCAGATCAACTTATCCACACCCCCAGCAGGGCAACAATATCCTAGATCTAGTCATTACCAACATGAGTGACCGGTCTTCCACACCTGAAGTCAATGCCTCATTGGTCCGATCCGACCATAAGCTAATTACCCTAGATATCCACATCCTGCCCCCACCCCCCATTAAGGAAACCATGGTAAAACTTTCCTCCAAAGCCAACTTCATGCTTCTTAAGACAGAAGTGGTGAAATTCATGATACCCATGCAAATGGACAATACAGTTACGACTACTGAGTCCTACACAATTGCACTTTATAAGCACTTACATGAGTGCATGGATCGTGCTATCACAAACAGAACCAATATGCTATCCTCCAAAAAAAGGAAGCCAATCTGGTGGTCCTCTGCCATAAACAAACTGTACAACAGAAGGAAGAAACTGTTTCAAAAGAGAGTAAAATCCCATGAGTGGAGGAGCTCCCTGGTCAGCCTCAGTAAGAAGCTGCGATCCCAGATAAAATCCTCCAAAGCTAGTTACGAAAATAAAACCGCCACTGATTCTAAAGACAACCACAAAGCATTCTATAGCTATGTCAAGAATCTCAATGGCAACACTCAGATCTGCTCTGAGTTACAACACAATGGCACTTAATATACAGACCCAACTGATATTGCCAGCATCCTGGCAGATAGGTTCAGTGCTGACTTTACCCCCCTCTCACCCCCTAAAGAGCCCTTCTCTATAATGGAAGAATGCAAAGTTCCTGTAATCACGGCTGCACAGGTAAAAACCACACTCTCCAAAGCCAAGAACACAGCAACCATGGCACCAGACAACATGCCAGGCTGTGTTCTACACGAACTACAGAATGAACTGGCACCCCACTTAAGTACCATGTTCAATCATAGCCTCACCTCAGGCTTTGTGCCTGCTGAATGGCGCACAGCGACTGTTATCGCACTACACAAGGGGGGTAGCCACCATGGACCCCAGGAACTACCACCCCATTAGCCTGACATGCCTGGTCTGCAAGGCCATGGAACGTATCATCATGGAACTTATAAACAAAGACATTGATAATCTCCAAACTCTGGAACCCACCCAGTTTGGGTTTGTAAAAGGCAGATCATGTCTCCTAAACCTGGTAGACTTCTTTGAAGCAGTCATCAAAGGCGTAGACAAGGGTAAGGTGGTTCATACAGCCTATCTAGATCTTGCCAAGGCTTTTGACATCATCCCCCACTCTGGAATTATAGATAAACTCACTAAACTAGGTATAAATCCCTATGTCACAAGATGGGTTGCCAACTGGCTCACTGACAGAACTCACACTGTGAAAGTAGCAGACTCCAAATCCGACTTCAGACCAGTGACAAGTGGATTTTCCACAGGGTTCAGTCCTGGTTCCTCTCCTGTTTGGTATCTACTTCTCTGAAGTACAGGCTAACACAGAAGGTCTTTGGCTAACGAAGTTCACAGATGACTTGAAACTGGGAGCCATAATCGAAACTCCTAACGATGTGGACATCCAACAAAAAGGCATCACTGAGACAGATGCCTGGTGTCAAAGCCATGGCCTCAAGCTCAATGCCAAAAAGTGCGTTGTCATCCCCTTTGGTAAAAACTGTACCCATGAACTACAACATAGGCGGTAGTATACTTAACACCGAAAGTGTGATAAGAGACCTTGGGACACAGGTGGACAGTAGTCTCTCCAGAAGGGACTCACGGAAACAGATAGCTGGTGCCAGAGCCATGGCCTGAAGTTAAACGCCAAAAAATGTATAGTCATACCCTTCGGGAAAAACAAGGTAACCCCAAGCTACCATATAGGTGGCAATCCACTAAGCACAGAAGAGGTTATCAGGGACCTGGGGACCCAGGTTGACAGTGGCCTTTCTTTTGACACTCACGTTGCTAAAGTGGTTAGAAAGACCTTCTACATTGCCCACCTGATCATGAAGGATTCACATCCAGATCTAGTGAGGTCATTGTTCCCCTGTACTCTTCACTTATCAGACCAATGATCGAGTACAATGCCCCATTCGGGATGTATCTCGCCCGACATCTGCAGCAATTGGAGAGACCCCAAAGTTTCTCACCAAAAGGATAAAGGGACTCCAAAATCTGTCATATGCTGCCAGATTGAAGAAACTCCAGCTCTATTCAGTCGCATACCGTCTGCTCAGAGGTGACATGTGCCTGACATACAAGGCCATGTCCAACCCGGAATTAATGGACATGCTCCACCTCAAAAAATCCAAATCCACCAAAACCACTAGAGCAAGTGACTTAAACCTTAGCACGGATATAAATAGGACGTGCTGGAGAGATAGATTTATCACTCAGAGACTCCCTATGCTGTGGAATAGAGTCCCAGTCCATGTGAGGCAGAGCACCTCGCTGGCTCTGTTCAAGAGAAATCTTGACCTGTGGATGGGAGATCGTAGGTTTACCCCGGGAATCATCTCTGTGTCACTGCTGGACAGAGGCACAACAAACTAATGGGTACAGTATTTTTTCATATAAGGGGTGGCGTAAGCCACAAAAATTCGGGCTAGGTTTATAAATGCCTTGGGGCAGATAGCCTAGTATAAACCTATGAACCTATGAACCTAATCACATCACCACAGTAGTCAGGAAATCTTTCTATGTGGCACACCTCATCACAAAAGGTTTCTCATCCAGAAAAAGAGGTCATTGTTCCCCTTTACTCATCACTCATTAGACCCATTATAGAGTGCAATGCCCCTTTTGGTATGTACCTCACAAGATATCTACAACAACTGGAAAGGCCACAGAAATACCTCACAAAGAGGATTACCAGCCTAAAACAGATGCCCTACGCAGACCGTCTCAAAAAACTCCAACTTTACTCTGTCACATATCGCCTACTCAGAGGTGACCTCTGTCTAACATACAAAGCTATGTCAAACCCAGAGCTGTTGGACATGCTCCACTTAAAGAAATCCCAATCCCTCTGAACTACACGCTCTAGGGACCGAAACCTTGTCACCACAATAAACAGAACATGCCAGAGGGATAGATTCCTGTCCCAGAAACTTCCCATACTCTGGAATAAACTACCTATCTATATCAAACAAAGCTCCTTATTAGCACTCTTCAAGAAAAATCTTGATGATTGTATGGGAAATAGAAAATTCACCCCGGGGATCACCTCTGTGGCTCTGCTTGACAGTGGCACAGGAAGATAATTTTCTTGGGTGGCAAAAGCCAGGGTACCTTTTTGACTGGTCTTGTATAGGCCCCAGGGTTGATAGCCTAGTTTCTACCTAAGAACCCATCTGAGCATGTCCCTGCATTGATGTATGGATAACAGGGTTGTGGCACAAGTATCATCTCATGCACATGGTGTGGCGTGGGATTGGCAGAGGCCTAGGCTGAGCCATATGGTTGACATGACTTACCATCAAAATGTTGGCACCACTAATGTGAACTACGAACTGCAACTGTTGATAATGTCGAACACTGATATTCCGAAATGCAAAATCTCGCCCCCTTTTTGACCCATGGTAGCACTTGTTTTGTGGTGTGGAGTTGTCGGAAATGTCGAAGTTCGGTGTTTTTTTCACTATTTTGAGAAATCGGCATTACAGCTTTCACGTAAAGAAGTCGCCAGTATGAACATTTGATGATGGGTGATCGAGATTTTGATAGTAAACCGGTTGACATCATGTGTGTGTGTGTGTGTGTGTGTGTGTGTCTGGAGGGGTGGTGTTCAACTGGGCCATGCAGTGGAGCTGTGCATGTCTGGTGGTGACCAGACTGTGATAGGGATGTGTGAGTGTTTGTAGACAATCAAGCCATGTGGTTGCCCGACACTGGGCTGTGTTGGACAGCCGTGGACTGTACATGGCAGGATGGATGGTTCACTGTCTCCCCGCAGGGACGTGGTTACTCATTCTGCCAGGGTTTCACTGGCACCACCAGGCCCTATGACAGATGAGTACTACTCCCTAATGGTGACTGCTGTCTGCTGGATCCGCATCCCTGGCAGGACTGGCCAGGACCACATCCCTATGGCCTGCTCCAGTGTAGTGTGGACAGCACCCTCCCTTCAGTAGTGCTGGTGGTACTGTCACTACGGGACTGTGAATGTGCATGCCCACGTGGGCTCTCAGCTGATCTTATTCTGACCCACATCCACCTCTCCAATGCCCTACTCCCACCACATGCTCAAGCACAGACATTGCATGGTCGAGCAGTGACAATGCCTCACCCCACTGTCTATCCATGACATCGGCAAAATGACGTATGGCATCACGAATGCCGTGGAAGTCATCATGCATGGCAGAAAGCACTGCATTCATGACCCTGAGCTTGTGGCTCCATGACAGACCGTAACATGCATCTGGTGACACTTGCTGTGTCACTTGAGACAGGGGCTTGATGGGCAGCAGTCCTCCATCGAGCACCCCTGTCCATCTGCCTGTGTGTGACCTCACCTGCTCTCTGGCTATGGCTAGTGTCTACACTCACAGTTCACCACCGTCTAACTGTCCATTATCTGTGGCTGCTGGGGACTGGGTATGTGTGGTCATACTGACTGTGTGTGAGGACATTGTGGGTGAAAGTGGGATACCAAACAATGGCACAGATTCAGGCCCCGACAACCTCACCTGTGCCTCACTATGACCACTATCATCTTAAGAGTCAGCTAAGACACTGACATCAGGTTGTGAGGGGGAGAGTCACTAAACCCCATATTCACATGCGAGGGGAAGACAACATATGTAAATTAATACCCTGCAGCATTATGTTTGCTGATACACACACACACACACACACACACACACACACACACACACACACACACACACACACACACACACACACACACACACACTCTCCTGGTAAAGTCTGGTACAGCTTGGCCATCTGTTGTCCCTTCAGCCCATAGTTCTGACTGTCACAATCCATCTCTTTAACAGCTACTATAAGGCCCTCAACAAAGGGTGACAAATCCTACTGTTTGATGTGCCTATTAGCAGAATGGTAAGTGTGACAAGGCTATTGGAGTGAAATATACAGTGTCACCAAGTGCATATGCAAGTACTGTAAGAGCTGACTTACTGCTGTACAGACCAGACACAATGACACAGTTTAACAATATGTGATAATAACCAATGAAGGAACAAGAGAATACTGTAGTAATGCAGTACCTACACAGTTCAGATTCACAGGGATTCATTTCGACAACGTTGCAGGAGCATCTGCAATACATACAGGAAACATGTAAAGTACTAGGTGCATAGCTTCATAAGATGATACCAGGGTATTGGCCCAGATGCCCTCATAAGCCTAGCCATGACTTTCACCCATGTCCCTTCAAAGCCATCACCTGTATCCCCTGTCCAGCTGGGACACATGCGGGATTCCAGGGGTGTCTTTTCCATTTCCCATGCAGTCGTCCAGCTTCTTCTTCAAGAGGTCTATACATGTATTCTGCTAGACATGGGGAGGGAGTGTATTTTACAGACAGTATATTTACTTATTTATTTATTTGCTTTTGTTAACCAGGAAAGTCCACTGGGCTGGAATGAGCCCATTTTCAGTGGAGACCTGGTGAGAAAAGCTCCAAAAAAAAAAAAACAATGTACATAATTAAGAGATTATTTAGAGAGTTAATAACAGCATTTAACAATATACAAGAGTAATAATAGCATTTAAAAATATACAATAGAATAATATGAGTCAGAAGTAACATAGGCAATGCATAGCAACATTTTATGGAAGACTCGGGTGCTTTGCAGGTATTCAGTAGATCAGACAGATAATGATAATCTGCACTTACACAATTTTTACACCATGTGAGGCAGGGTGAGGCACACTGTGCTGTGATTAAGGGTGAGTGAGCAATAGGGAGAGTGAAGAAGAGTGTGGGTATCTGAGAGATGAGTCAAGTTAGTAATCAGGTGACTGAGGAGTTGGGGATGGTGCAAGGGCATAGCCAATGAGAGGAGAGATGTTGGTAGAGTGATTTCTTTGAATGACGGGGCATTATTTATAGTCCATAGAGAAGGTGGAAGGGCATTCCAAAGTTTAGCTACAGTGAAAGAGTAAAGGTATTGGCCTACAGGGAGTTTAGGTCTCTTAACTTGGATAAGTGATTGATTTTCAGATCTTAGCAAACGGTTTTGTTGATAAAGAGTTAGAAGTGAAGCCAGGGCTGGGCATTTGGAAGAATTATAGATGAACTTGTGTGCTGTGGCTAGTTGTATGTAAGTTAGGTGTTGTGGGAGTTCTAGCCAAATCAGGGATTGTAATGAGTGACAGTGGTGGGAGGAATATTTTGTTCTAGTAACAAATTTAGCAATTTTGTTATAGCAGCTCTCCATTTTATTTTTTAATGACGATTGGATGTTTGTCAGAATGGGGGCACCATAGAGAAGAGAAGGTAGGAGAAAAGTTTGGGCAAGTGTTTTTCTAGTACAGTAGTTTAAAAAGTGTCTATGTCGGTAGAGGGTACCAAGTTTTTGGTGTGTTTTTTTGATGGTGTTGTGGATGTGTTGGTCAAAGGTTAAGTTGTCATCTAAGGTTATGCCAAGTAACTTAGTATGGGAAACTACCTCTAAGGCAATCTTGTTGGAGGAGAAAATGATGAAATCAGATTTATTAATGGTGGTACTTTTTGGGGCGTAAAGAGCAAGAGTTTTGTTTTATTTGGGTTGAGGGCGAGGTGATTATTTGTCATCCAGGTTTCGGTAATAGAGAAGGCATTCTGGGTGATGGTCAGAAGTTCGGTTTCAGAGTTATCAGAGCAGATAATAGTAGAATCATCCACGTATTGAACTGCAGATGCTTGAGTGAGAGTGGAGTGAAAGTCATTAACAAAAATACTGAACAGGAGGGGGCCTAAGATGGATCCTTGGGGAACTCCGGTAGAAGTAATGAGAAAAGGAGAGAAAGAGTGCAACCATTTGGTGGACTGTTGTCTGTTTGTGAGGTAACTGGTGAACCAGTTAAGGATAGGTGTGGACAAGCCAAGGTGTGAGAGCTTAGAAAGGAGGAGAGGATGGGAGATGGTGTAGAAAGCTTTAGAGAGATCAAGAAAGAGTGCGGAGACAAGTTTACCATCATTGCGGCTGTGGTTTACAGTGTCTAGGAAGGATAGAAGTGCAGTTGTGGTACTATGGCCAGGGAAGAATCCATGCTGAGTTGTGGAAAGTAGTTGATTTTGGGATAGGTAATCCATGAGATGAATTTGAATACATTTTTCCATTATTTTAGAAATAGGAGATAGAATGGCTATAGGACGGAAATTTGAGATGTCTGAATTATTACCACCTTTATGTAAGGGTATGATATAAGATTTCTTCCAAATGGATGGTACATAGGCTTCTTGGATAGATCTATTTATGAGAATACCTATGGGGTAGCTGACGGATTTGGCAGACATTTGAAGTATTGTGTGGGACACTACACTATCTTCCCAACAAGTACTGCACATGTCACAGACCAAGTGAGGGCCTTGCGTGCGTGTTGCGTGACTGGTGTTGGTCTTACAGATATTCAGATATACCATCAAGACTGGTTTGAACATGGCCTTGTATACCAGACACAGGTCACCTAGGATCAGTCTGTATAAGACTGAGTACAGGACAGGGCTTTCAGCCTATCTGTATAGGATAGGTGTTGCAGACCCTGGGTTTGCCTGGTCAGGAACCTTTGTGGTCTCTGCAACTGTTGCATTTGCTTGGCAAGGTATATGCCAAAGGAGCCATTGTACTTGGTAATGCATCTGATAAGGGTGGAATACAGGAATGTTGTGGCCTCCTGGTTCCTGGATGGCATACCCATATTTGTGAGGTGAGCCGCGTGGACAGCCTTCCGTACAGTGGTGCCTACACGGTGGGGAAACTGTCAAGTTGCTACCAACCTTTGTGCACAATTCGCCTCACACCTGATTGCATGCTCAGTACATTATTACTGTCATAATTAGTGTGGATGACATCTACCACAACAGGGAAAATAATGCATCTCTTGGCATTCATTTTGAGGCAATGCTTCTGGCACCAGTCATTAATTTGGATAAGGGCCTCTTGGAGGATGCATACATCAGTAGGGGACTGTAAGACAGTGGCCAGCTTGCAATCATCTGTAAACCTTGTCAGCCACAGACCACTGGTTTTGTCTTGTACCTCAGAAATGTATATCTCAAACAGTAGAGGCCCCCAGACCGATCCTTGGGGTACACTGCACTGTAAGAGTCTACTACTAGAGATGGCTTCCACTACTTTGACCAAGTGGGTATTATCATTGAGCCAGTTAGCTACTCATCTGGTAACATACAGGTTGATGTCTAGCTGTGTATGCATATGTATCATGGCCCCATAGGGATCATTGTGAGAGATTTGGGCTAGGTGAAGGTAGGCAGTGTGCACTATCTTCCCCTCATCCTTGTTTTTGTTGACCGCTTCAGAGAAGTTGACCAGGTTTAACAGGCTTGATCTCCCTTTGACAATACCAGACTGTATGGGCTCAAGCATTTTGAGATTGCCGATGTCCCTGTTTATAAGGTCCTTGATATTGCCTTCCATGCCCTTGCAGATCAGGCTAGTTAGGCTAATATGCATATGACTAGCTGGGTCTGCGGATTGCTCTGCCTTTGTGTATAGGGATGACAGTGGCTGCCCTCTGCAGATGGAATGACACTGGCGCTCAGGCTTTGGTTGACTACAGTGTGTAATGGAGCTGAGAGCTCATGCCTGAGTTCATGTAGGATGCAGCCAGGGATGGTATGGCCTATGGAGACTTCTGTGTGTTGCCTTTGAGATGGCATTATGGACCTGCTTCCTGATGATGACGGGAGGGGGGGAGGTGCTGTGCATGTCCATATGTACTGATGGGGGGCAGGGGGTGATGTTTACACTTAACTTGACTGCATGCAGCAGGTTGGCTATATCTATGCTGTATGTGTATGTGGTTACTGACCACCACTACAGAGCAGATTTTGGTGTTGCCTCTGGGATTGCAGACATATGTATGGAAAGCGTAATGATTGGCCTTAATAGATGTGTCCAATTTGCAGTCAAAGATAGCCTTAGGGTAATTCACCTGTGACCATATTTGCTTGTTCAGATCAAGGTGGCATTGCTTCCAGTTAGGCACCTGCCCCTTCTTGGCCCTGTCCAGCAAATATTTCCACCTATTATGGTATTTGTGTATTGCTGCTGTCCACCACAGAGGTTTACCCTACCTTGAGAGAAATGATTTTGTCCTGTCAGGTATTGCTGAGTCCATACAGCTATGTAGGTCTTCACATAGTATTGTGGTATAGTCTTGGACATTGCTGCTAGTTCCAACTGATGGGATGGTGGCTGTAAAGCTACTTCTACCTGCTCTGAGGAGATTTATAATCAGTTTTGGAAAACTATTTTTGTTTGACCCTGACAAGGGAGGGGCAGGGGAGATGGTGACCACAACAGTGATGGCTATGTTGTCTGATCTTACCAAGGAGGATGACACTGTAGGAGTGTCACACTTGCTATTCATGTTGGTTAGGACCTGGTACAGGATATTTCCACCTGTCGTAGGAGTGTTGAGCCAGCTGATCCAATGCATTGCCATTGACAAAGCCGAGGGATCTCTGTACATTCATATTCAGGTTGAATAGGTCATGCAAACAATGGTTGGGTAGTAAATGTCACTCAGGAGCAGGGTAGATGCTTGACTCTTGACAGGTTCAAGCAAGTCCAAATAGGTGTAGTGGGTGTCCAACGTCATGTTTGGAAGTCTGTAACAAGCTATGATTTGAGTAGGTGTTTTGTCAGTGTACTGCACTTGGGATGTCTCCTATGTGTCATACTGTTTGGCCAGACTGGAGTTGTGTATGTGTATGATAATATTTAAAACTCCACCTCCTGTGGCTTTGCAGCCCTCCATGTGGGGTCTAAATGTATGGTGGGATGAGTAACCTGGCAAGGTTAATGTGCTCTCCACAGCTGCAAACTGGGTGTCAGTGACTGCACAAATGTAAGCATCCTTCAGGACAAGTTACAATTGCAGTGATATGAGTTTCATGCTAAGAATCCTAGCTTCTGTTGGAGCAAGACATCTGCACAAAGGCATACATCAGTGATGGGCAAAGGCTGGAAAATAGTGACACTTTATAAACCCAGCAGTACCACACTTAGTTGCTAGCAAAGACGGTTGTTGATTCACAGGAATACTTTGCAGGATATGACATCTGACATTCATATGCTATTATGTTATGACTTTAGTGTTTACTGGGTTGCCAGTGATTTGCCAGACAATACACAACTGTATGAGGCATTGACTGCAAGTATGAGGCAAACGTGGTCAGTCTGCAACACTCTGGACAGTTGAAAGGTAGTAGCTCAGTATATAACATGCAGTTCAACACACACTTCTGCGCCAGTTGTCTACTATGCACATACCTAATATAAGTCTTTCATTTGTAAGAAAAGCGTATGTATCATAGTAGCGTTAACAGGTGACATGCATATTTACAACATCCCAGGTAGCTACCCTAGCAGTGTCACAGTCAGTATTGGACAACAGACACTCCAGTAGTAGTCATACATGAACTGACCTTTGCTGTGGTGACTCAGGGGCTAGAGCTGTAATCTGTGTCATTGCAGACAGAGCCAGCAGGAATGGCCATAGGTGTTGGACAGCAACATGTGAGTCCAGCAAGTCTTGTTGCAACCTAGTATTTAACTTCCTATTTCATATTATTGCATCCCACATTCTGCATTCCATTACATCCTTAATTGATTGACATACCTGTTATAGTGCTGAAGAGTTTCCTGAGAATAATGGAAATGTTTAGGTTTATGTAGTCACAGTCTGTCTTTGTGTAGACGGGTTCAGACCTGTTTTCCGTAGGCAGCAGTATGCCTTTTGTAGGTAATGCTCATGAATAGGTGATGGCCTGTGTACAAATTGGTGCCTCCCATGTGCTACTTGCTTTCAGAGCAACTGTGTTGTCTTTCCATTAGCCAATGCCATAGCAACACAGTGTTGTAATTAAGTCATTCATGTGGGTCTTGCCCCTTTTCCTTGCTTGTGAGGAGGACATTATGGAGGTTGCTGTTATACACACACAAGATTGCTAGATTAACAATGTTTGTCTGGACATGCATTTTCTACGTGACTTGATGTCTGACAGCGATATGTCTCTGTCATTCCTCTCAACTGTCCAGAGGTCCATAGAATGCCCATAGGTTTGCCTCTTATGTTTGGTCTGTTCCTCAGAGAATTTTTGTTTTTGAGAAATCAGTAGGATAATGTGAGGAGTGACGTCAGTAAATGTTCACATCCATTTGTGTTTCAGACATCATATCCTTCAGGGATGTTATGTTACAACAAACCCTGTAACACCAGCAACTGTTTCAGTTTTTAACACCATTATGTGAGTTATACCCCTCTTTTCAGCCCCCTGTCCCCCAAGTATGTCAGGCTTTGTGCAGATGTCTTACAATAAGAGGTTCAGAGGTATGGTATATCATGATTTAGTGACTTCACTCCTGATATCATCCCAGTGACTTAGCAGACTACAGGAAGTGGTATGCGGCAGTGGCCATGAATATAGTCCCACACCCTGGACATTCTGTGGAAATCTGTACAGTTAAGAGTTATGTATGTCTGGCCATTGTTAACAGACTGTCAAGATTGTGTAGCAGTGTAGTGTTTTGTTGGGCTGATTAGGGAGAGTGGTAGGTGTGGGTATCCTAGATCTTTTTCTGGCTGACTGTGCTACATTTGCTGGTGGTCTATCAGGTGCATATGTTTGTAGGGGCAGACTGAGAAATGTCCTGTAACACCTCATGATTCGTAGTAGACTGTGACTTGGGGTAGTATATGTTGATGTAGTGTGTGACTGTCATTCATAGGTTCATAGGTTAGTACTAGTTAACTGCCCTTGCGAGCCATTGTAAGCCTAGCCAATTATCCCTTGTGAGACTCAAACTCTGCACCATGTGTTTGTAAGGCAAACACCTTAGCCATTAGGCCACCCTCCCAATCCAATGATATGTTTGTTCAGTCATTATACTTTAGAGTTCAGTTGGGGTACTGGTATGTTGCTGTGACTGTAGTGCAAATGGTTGTGGGTGGACAATTTCCACCAATGAATGCTTTTCCCTACAGTTACATCCCTGTAGTGCATGATATATTTGCAAATTTATAAATAATTCCCCAGATCTGATTTGGGGTAGTGTCCTGTTGATCTGACTGTAGTTCAGAATGTGCTGGGTGAAATAGTTGGGAGCTTTCAGTGTTTTTTCCTTCTGTTACCGGACTACGGCCATACATCTCAACTGTACAGATGTCTATACATTGTACAGATGTGTGGCTCATATGTTTGTTCTGTTCCACATAACAGTTATAGTTTTCTGACAAATCACTGGGATGATGTGAGCATTGACATAAGTAAATGATGGCAGTCATTTGTGTTTCAGACCTGAGATCTATCAGAACATATGATCTGATATTGTTAATCCTCGTTCATTCCTTAAACATGGGTATCGGTTCCAACCTCGGAACCGAGCCAGCCATTTTCTAAGCTCGCATCAGCTTCAGACTCTGGAGCTAAACTCTTACCCACAATCCCCCTCTCCCTGTTACCTCAGATTTCGTTTGCTGCATTGTCATTCGGTCATGTCAAGCTGCTTCTCTTGAGCTAAGTACAGTTATTAGTTGTATAATAGTCATTTATATAACTTTTCTGTCAGAAAAGTTTTTATTTCGTTATCTCTTACCCTATTGCATCTAGCGACCATATTTTCTTGAGGTTTTCTTCTCTTTTCTCTACTTTTTTACCACGGGGTATTTCTCCCCTTGCCATTGTTGGTAATCCTTCCTTTTTTTCGTACCTTCCGGTATTCTTTTGTACCATTGCTGGTACCCTTTTCTACTATCTATTTTTACTATCATGGCAGATATGAAAGGTAGTCTGGGGTTTAAATGGTGTTCTGATTGTGGACACAAACTACCTACATCTGATGCACACTTTTTGTGCGTTTATTGTTTGGGGGCGTCCCACTTATCTGTTGACCTGCCCTGTACTATCTGAAAAATTTTCAAATTGAACTTTGTTGGAAAGGAAAAACAAGTTGTTGCTGAAGGGACTTCTTAAATCTCCCTTGTCAGAGGCCTCAACCCCTTCTAGAACCCATAAGAAGATCTCAGATGTTCCTACTAAGTCTAAATCTCTGCCTTCATCCCCGGCTGGGGACTCCCACCAACCAAAACCTAAAATGGCAAACCTTTCAGCCCCAGAGCTCACTCAGTCAGCCCCAGTGCTTTTGGTGCCTAGACCTTCAGTACCGAGGCCTTCGGCTCCATTAGTGATCTCGGCTCCATCTTCTCCTGCAGCCTTCACTATATTGGCACTGAGGGGCTCCTCGGTTCAGACTATTACCACTGTATCAGCACCGACCGCTCAGTCAGCACAGACCTTGACCACGTTGGTTCCGACACCTTACTCGGAACCGATGCCTTTATTGTTGACTCCAGTTTTGTCAGTTCCAGCTTCAGTACCGACAACCACTTTGGCACCGATCCCTGTGTCGGTGCAGACCGTGACCTTGGCACCAATGACTTCTTCGGTGCAGACACCCATCGTCCAGTCTCTCTCAGCACCATTGTTCTCAGTGCAGACTGGTGAGATGGGCACCGAGTTTGCCTCTTCTGTGGACAGGCCTGTTTCTCCCTCAGTCTCCATGAGGTCCACTAGAAGCCTTTCCAAACATGATGTGTTGCGTCTTGTGGATCAGGTGCTCTTGGCCAAGGGTATCCCACCCCCCAGGAACTATCCTTCCTTGGGAGGTGATCACCCATCTCCAAAGACCCCTTCTTATTCTCCTCCTTCATTGCCTTTGAAGTCCATGGATATAGCACAGTCTTCCCCTTCTGCGGTTCCCAGTATGGATCTCACTAAGGAACCGCAGTTGCCTTCATGGCAGGAAAGTTTTGCTACAACCCAGGATGTCAGTTGTGACACGCATAGTTTGCTGCTCCACAGCCATCCGGTGACTCCAGGTCGGCAGGCTGAGCCACTTAGGGGAGGGGTGCCCCCTGTCTTGGACATTCACTCCTCTTCAGGGGGACCAGCTTTCCAACTGATGGAGAAAGCTTTCGCTGCTGCTGGCGATACTGGACTGTCCATCCCTTCGCCCTCCTCTGGTACATTGATTTCACAAGTTGCACCAAACGGACACCGACTGCAAGGGCCTCGGGACATATTCCCACAGGAAACCCCTTTTCCGCTGTCTTCCCCAGCTTCTCCTGCTGAGGAAGTCCACCAGAAAAGTTCATGTAAGAAGAAGCACATGGACTCCACAGAGGAATCCCTCACTGAAGACACAGATTTTGATGAGGGGGAAGGATCCCCTTGGTCACCCTCTGAGGTATCCTTTGGTGATATCCTCAAAATCCTAAAGCAGAGAGGTAACTGGCAGTCCTCTAATGTGACCTCTGAGGAATCTGTGTTCCTGCAGGCTTTTTGCACCTGGCCCTCTACCTCCTGGGTTACTCCACCTGCCGATGAACTTGTCCAGCTTATCGTGCAGTGTGCTTGGAAGGCTTTTGACACCATCAAAGCTATTTCCCGGAAGCCAGATAAGATTTTGTCCCCTCCTGCTATGGATCCACATTGGTCAAAAGGTCTTCCTGTGGATGCTTTGGTGGTGGCGGCTGCAACAAAAAAGGATCTGGCAGAAGAAGAAAGCCAGACTGTCCATCCGCCTAACAAAGAGTCCCAGGCCCTGAACAGGATAGGGAAGTGCACCTTTGCTTCAGCGACCTTTACTATCAGGTCCCTGAATTATATGGCACACTTTACCAGGCTTCAAAGGGATCTGATTTCTGAGCTCTCTGAAACCTTGGCTGGTGCCGTGAGTGATGAGGTCTATGACAAAGTGGCCTCTCCGCTGGCCACCATTAAGTCAATATCTAACACCTCTATGCGACTATCTCACGCATCAAAAGGAGCAGCTAGAGCAGTGGGTTCAGCTGCGGTCTTGAGATGACACGCCTGGATGTGCTTGTGCAATTTCGTGGAACCCTTTAAGGCTTCCTTTCTTAACGCTCCTATTGAGGCCTCTTTGTTGTTTGGACCCAAAGTTAAACGCTCACTGGCCAGATGTGAACAGGGCGGTCAGACCCTTTCTGCTGTAGGTGTCCATTATTCTTCCCCTCAACGTGCTTTCTCCTGAAACCAAAAGAGTGGGAAGATATGATTCAAGAAATCCCAGGGTCCTTTCCGTGACACACAGGCCAAGTTCTCCCCGAGAGGCAGAGGGGGAAACTCAGAGGGAAGATGCTCCTTTCGGGGCAGAGGGGTTCCGTGTAACCAGGGTTCCACAGACTCTTTCCATGGCCAACCCTACCAGCACTCCTGAAGAGTGGCCCAACTCCTTTCCTCTGGAGGTGGTTGGGGTCATTTCTCCTTGTACCCTTCTGCCTGGCTAACCATCACCACCGATTCTTGGGTACAAAGGATTATAACCAGAGGTTATCATATCCCCTTCGATATTTCTCCTGTCCCTTCAAAAAACCTTCCTGACGTTCCACCCAGTCAAAGGGAAGAAGTAGCATTAGAGACAGAAAAGCTGCTAAGAAAGAGAGTCATCCAAATAGTTCCTCCAGACCAGATAGGATCCGGATTCTACTCAAGACTATTTTTGGTGCCAAAGAAAACCGGGGAATGGAGACTAATTTTAGATCTCAGTGTATTGAAGAAGTTTGTGAGAGTACAAAAATTCTGGATGGTCACAATACAGTCTATCCTCTCGCTTTTGGAAAAAGATGATTGGATATGCTCGATAGATCTTCAAGATGTGTACTACCACATAAAAGTGGACAGGCCATCAAGAAGATTTCTGCACTTCCGTGTGGGAGCCAGTCATGACCAGTTCAGAGTACTGCCCTTCAGACTCTCTACAGCCCCCAGAGTGTTCACAAAGTGCATGGCAGTTGTCACAGCTCACTTGTGACGTCAAGGATTCCAGGTGTTTCCATACCTAGACAACTGGCTCATTTCCGCCCCCACCAGACATCGACTGGAAGAAGCCCTGGCATACTCTCTCCTCACTGCACAAAAGCTAGGCATACCGATAAACTGGCAAAAATCCAGTCTCACCCCATCTCAGTCGACAGAATTCATAGGGGTTATCTTGGGCACAAAAACTGCAGAGCTGCCATTCCAGAGCACAGAATTTTAAGGATAAAGCAACAACTGATTCCAATCCTTTCAAGGGAGAAATCCACGGCTAATTCGGTTCTACAGCTGGTGGGTTCCATGGCAGCCTCCGTCACCATTGTCCCCCTGGGCAGGTTTCACATGAGACTTTTACAATGGCTGCTACTCACCCAATGGTATCCCTTTCAGCATCCTCTTTCAGCTATGATTTGTGTAACCCACAGGTGCAAACAGGATTTAAATTGGTGGATGACAGACATTCTGTCACAATGGTCTCGTCCCTTCTCCCCCCCAACAACCCAAGGCCACAGTGACCACGGACACCTCCCTGATGGGGTGGGGGGGCTATGTCAGGGACAGACAGTCCAAGGCACTTGGTCCAAACTGGAGGCCCATCTGCATATAAATGTTCAAGAGCTGAGGGCGGTGCTTCTGGCGTTGCAAGCATTCCATCCCCTGCTGCCATTTGGGACAATTGTGATTCAATCAGACAACATGGTGGTGGTGGTCTGGTACATTAACAAGCAAGGTGGAACCAAATCTTACCCCATTTGTCGAGAGGCCATGAGGATATGGCAATGGGCAATGGCTACCAACCGTTTTCTTCTAGCAATCCACATTCCCGGGAGTTCCAGTGTGATAGCAGACAGACTCAGCAGGTGCATTCTTCAACCTCACGAGTGGTCCCTGAATCCCTTGATAGCGGCGGAGATCTTCCACCGTTGGGGCCGTCCTTGCTGCGACCTCTTTGTATCCCAGACCAACTACAAATGCAGCAACTACTTCGCCCTGATGCTCCGGGACAGTCACCCAGGGACGCTCTAGTCCATGATTGGCCCTCAGGTCTTCTTTATGCATTCCCACCCTTTCCCCTCATTCTCCAGTTTTTGAAGAAAGCCCATCGGTTGAAGAGCAAGGTGATCCTTATAGCACCATATTGGCCTCGACAGATTTGATTCCCCTTTCTTTGGCCTCACCTACTAGATCGACCATGGATTCTCCATCCAACCCCGGAGTTGATCTCACATCCACAGAACCTGATTCATACCAAA